>NC_057806.1:264136482-264434488 GCF_018294505.1 Triticum aestivum | reverse complement strand
GGGCCACCTCGGGGAAACTTGAGGGTTGGTTTTACTCGTAGCTTGACCTATCTGAGTGTGCCCTGAGAACGAGATAGGTGCAGCTCCTATCGGGATTTGTCGGCACATTCGGGCGGTGTTGCTGGTCTTGTTTTAACCTGTCGAAGTGTCTTGAATTACCGAGATACCGAGTCTGATCGGAACGTCTGGGGAGGAGGTCTATTCCTTCGTTGACCGTGAGAGCTTGTCATGGGCTAAGTTGGGACTCCCCTGCAGGGATTTGAACTTTCGAAAGCCGTGCCCGCGGTTATGTGCAGATGGGAATTTGTTAATGTCCGGTTGTAGATAACTTGAACCTTAACTTAATTAAAATGAATCAACCGAGTGTGTTACCGTGATGGCATCTTCTCGGCGGAGTCCGGGAAGTGGACACGGTGTTGGAGTAATGTTTGCGCAGGTTGTTCTCTAGCTTCTCGCTCATGCTTTGCCTCCTCTTCTCGCTCTCTTTTGCGAATAAGTTAGCCACCATACTTGCTAGTCGCTTGCTGCAGCTCCACTCATATTTTACCTTGCCTTACCTATAAGCTTGAATAGTCTTGATCGCGAGGGTGCGAGATTGCTGAGTCCCTATGGCTCACAGATTACTATTACACCAGATGCAGGGCCTGATGATTCCACTCCAGGAGACACATACGAGCTCAAGTGGGAGTTCGACGAAGACTCTCAACGATACTACGTTTCCTTTCCCGATGATCAGTAGTGGTGCCCAGTTGGGGGTGAATGGGACCGTTGTCGCATGTTGGGTTCTCTTTTATTTTGGCGCCGTAGTCGGGCCATGAGTGTTTGGATGATGTAATGTTATTAATGTACTTGATTGACGTGGCGAGTGTAAGCCAACTATGTTATCTCCCCTTTTATTATTCTATTACATGGGATGTTGTGAAGATTGCCTAACTTGCGACATATGCCTTCAATGCGATTATGTCTCTAAGTCGTGCCTCGACACGTGGGAGCTATAGTCGCATCGAGGGTGTTACACTCACCTCCTCTTCTGAGAATGGTGTCGTAAGGATATCAGTTTCTTCTGCCGTGACCTGTGGAATATCATCTGTTCGAGTCTCATCAAGGGTGATGTTTCCTTCAACCGTCGCCCTGAATAGAGATTTGTAGTATTTCGTGATGTACCTTTTGAGCTCTTCTTGACCATCGATCCACCCCTCATCTTGTTGGAGACTGTAAATACATTTCTTCCTATGTCGCCCATTGGCAATCAATTGGAAGTATCTTGTATTACTATCACCCATCAAAATGAAGTCAGCTTTAGATCTCTGGTAGTATTTGATTTCCTCTTCTCGCAAAAGCCTAGCCACCTTCTTATTAGATTGATTTTTCAATTCAATATCTTGTTCAGATAAGGTGCGCGTCTCCGCAATCTTGTCGAGGTCGTCAATAATGGTGGAGAGCCGTTGCTTTTCTTTTTTATATATTCTGTTGGTGTGTTTCGCCCATCCAGTGAGGTGTTGCCTCATGGCCCTTATTTTAAAGTTCCATCTTTGAATCGGTGTACGACCAATGGCAGGCCGCTCCCAAACATTCTTAACTATGTCCACAAATCCTTCCCTATGCAACCATCCCAATTCAAATTTGAAGGGGCGGCGGGTGGGTGGCTTTGTAGAGTTAGAATCCAGAATGATGGGTGCATGATCCGATAATGCCTCGATATGCTCAAGGGCTCGCACGGTTACAAGAGGAAATTTTAGTTCCCATTCGGTGTCCATGAGTACCCTATCAAGCTTCTCGTATGTTGGCACAGATCGATTATTATCCCATGTGAACTGCCGCCCCGACATAATGGCCTCTCGAAGATCCAAACCGTCTATCACAGCGTTGAATAGAAAAGGCCAATGGGTGTCGAAGCGGTCATTATTTTGCTCTTCCTGGTACCTAAGGATATTAAAGTCCCCTCCAATCAGCATTGGATATGGGTTATCTTTAGCCAGGTTCACCAATTCCCGAAGAAAAGCCGCTTTATGTTCATCTTGGGCAGCCCCATAGACAGCGACGAGAGTCCATGTGAAATTATCAGCCCTGTTTCTTAGGTGAAATTTTATATGAAATTCACCGATCGAGAAGGCCAACAAGTCCATGACTGACGTCAGTATCCCAAGAAGGATTCCTCCAGACCTTCCACGAGCTGGTAGACCGTGCCATGTGTAGTCGAAACCACCTGATAGGTGATCGAGGACATGCGGGCGAAAGTCACACTTACCAGCCTCGGAAATTGCCACAAAATCCAATCCATGTTGCCGAACACAATCACCGACGTGTTTATGTTTAGCCAAGTCTGAGAGACCTCTGCTATTCCAAAACATGCCTCTCATGTGGAAACTCGTATGGGTGTGGAGCTCTTCGCCTTCTTGGGCGGTTTTTGTTTCTTTTTAGAGGAGTGTGATTTAGATTTCCGCGTGGACACTGTGAAGTCACAAAACATGGACCCAGGTCTTGCGTCATCCAATCCAACCTCGGTAACCTCACCAACCAAGTTGGAGATAAGCGGACCATCATATTTGGCATCCACTTCATCATCCTCATCGGTTTTAGGGTTCGGTAATGTGGTAGGACACTTCAGAGAAACCTTTAATTGGTCGATCTCCATATGTTTAAGTACCCCAACCGACAGATTAATTTCATTTTCATTCTTTCCCATAGATACACCAACATTCTTTAAGGTAGAAGAAATGCGAGTTTCTGAAAAGGAAAGAAAAGATTGAGCGGATGAGGTACCTGTCGTCGGGTCCAAGTTCCTTGAAGCCTGGTGGCGCATCGCCTTTGCCAAAGAATGCTCATCGGTCGGGGAAGAACCATCAATAGAGAGAGCGTGATGGTTACTATGTCGAACGGGCGTAGCCTGCCCGCCAGACATAGTATGCATCAGCGTCGATAGTGGAGTTGTTGACGAAGTCCGGATTGTCGCAGAGGTCAGTGAACAGGGACGCGCCCCGGGTCCCACCGGAACGACCGCTGCAGGTGCTGGGGCTAATCCACTCGCACGTTCCACCGCTGGGCCCAGAGGAACCACGGCGACTACCGCGTGAACCGGAGACTTCGGTGGTGGCGTCGTTGAAGAAGCTGGCGCATGAACCGAAACCGGAGCAGCAGTATGGGCGGCTGGCGGCGCGTCCGGACCCATTTCCGACTGCAGCAGCGCCGGGGCAGCAGCATGGGCTGCATGCATGGCCTCAGCACTTGCTGGCTGCTCGTGAGCCATACTCACGTGCGTAGCAGGCAGCGCAGTGCGGCCAGGAACCGTGGACCGCTCCGGCCCGACGTTTGCCTGCATGGGGCATGCATTCGTGGATGCCATGGACCATGCCTCGTCCTGTGCTTGCGTGTGAGCAAGTGCTGGCCGACCTGCTGTAGGCAAGGCCACAACGGACATGCCCGCATGCGTAGGTGCCAAAGGAACACCAGAAAATTGAGTCATCTTCATAGGAACCGCGTACACTGTATTTGCCACAAGCGTCGTTTTTTTACCTTCCCCCTGCATGTTTTTTATCCTCATGCTCACATCCTTATCAGGAACGTCGGAATCCCGATTAGCATCATCATCATGCCCGTTGTCATGGTTTTCCCAGATCTTAGGAATGAATTCATTGTCAGGGACAAAATCATTCTGCTCAACTATAAACCGAAAAGCATATCCATTAAGCTTGACATAAACATCCGAGCGGACTGACGCTTCATCAGAATCATCATGTTTTTCAAAAATATCCATGGAGTGAACAGCCACCTGGATCCTCACAATACCATGTTGTCGCAAGCATACTAGGTCAACATCCTGAGTGGCGCCGATAACTGATCCCACCACCCACAGACCAAGGAAGTGGCGGAGGGGAGGTGGAACACCAGTGACATGTACCCAAACAGGTTGCAGAGGGAGGAGCGATGGAACCTCTTCGACTTTCCACTCACTAAAAGCCATCTTCACATCATGCGATTTAACATTGTACTCAAAAGCTGCCACACGCCGCAAAATGTCCACTGACGGAAAAGGAACCAAGAAAGTATTGTCCTCATGTGGCACCGCTTCCCACTTCCATGAGGTCTGTATCGAGGCTATCTTGGTGACCTCGACCTCCACCACTGAAGCAGACAATGTGCCCCCTGAGATCATAACCAATGCTATCGGCAGAGTAGAGGGTGCAAGATGCTCCTTGAAAAGAGAGTCCGGTAGTTGCACGAACATTGCATTCACTAAACAGCATCCACTGAGCATGGCACTCGGCCTTGGTTGCTTGAGAACGGTACAGCTGTGCAGAGGGTGCTTGTCATTGTCGCAAATGTGACAGTAATGAACTACCGTACAGTTCTTGGAGAGGTGCTCATTTGACCTACATTTGAAACACCATAGTCTTGTCGTTTTTCCTTTAGGAGGCTGTGCAAGAGTGTCAATAGGGACTGCAGTCTTTGCATGAACATCTTGGGAAGCTTGTAACTGGACAGGAGCTGCTATCATCGGTGCAGGCGGAAACGCTACTGAAGAGCATGCAGCCGGGGTAATGCCACCGGCAGGAGTGGTATCTCGACGCCCCCCCCCCTTGCGCTTTTTCTTCTGACGGCGAGCAGCTGGTGCATCGGTCGCTTGCTGGCTATTAGGACCAAAACTGACAGGTGTCGGAGCCGGGGCATGCTTGAAATATTAACTTCAACTCGCGTATTTGCTTGAAATATTAACTTCAACTCCTGGAACATTTCATATGGTCCATGACATTCAAAACGTCTTTGAAGTCCCGATTCTAAGCCGTTTAAGCATGGTGCACTAAACTATCAAGTAGTCATCATATTGAGCTAGCCAAACGTTCATAACATCTGCATCTGCTCCTGCAATAGGTTTGTCACCTAGCGGTGCATCAAGCACATAATTCTTCTGTGCAGCAATGAGGATAAACCTCAGATCACGGATCCAATCCACATCATTGCTACTAACATCTTTCAACCTAGTTTTCTCTAGGAACATATCAAAAATAAAACAGGGGAGCTAAATGCGAGCTATTGATCTACAACGTAGATATGCTAATACTACCAGGACTAAGTTCATGATAAATTTAAGTTCAATTAATCATATTACTTAAGAACTCCCACTTAAAAAGACATCCCTCTAATCTTCTAAGTGATCACGTGATCCAAATCAACTAAACCATAACCGATCATCATGTGAAATGGAGTAGTTTTCAATGGTGAACATCACTATGTTGATCATATCTACTATATGATTCACGCTCGACCTTTCGGTCTCAGTGTTCTGAGGACATATCTGCATATGCTAGGCTCGTCAAGTTTAACCTGAGTATTCCGCGTGTGCAAAACTGGCTTGCACCCATTGTAGATGGACGTAGAGCTTATCACACCTGATCATCACGTGGTGTCTGGGCACGACGAACTTTGGCAACGGTGCATACTCAGGGAGAACACTTTTTATCTTGAAATTTAGTGAGAGATCATCTTATAATGCTACCGTCAATCAAAGCAAGATAAGATGCATAAAATATAAACATCACATGCAATCAAAATGTGTGACATGATATGGCCATCATCATCGTGTGCCTTTGATCTCCATCTCCAAAGCATCGTCATGATTTCCATCGTCAACAGCATGACACCATGATCTCCATCATCTTGATCTATATCAATGTGTTGTCACATGGTCGTCTCGCCAACTATTGCTCTTGCAACTATTTCTATCACATAGCGATAAAGTAAAGCAATTATTTGACGCTTGCATCTTATGCAATAAACAGACAACCATAAGGCTTCTGCCAGTTGTCGATAACTTCAACAAAACATGATCATCTTATACAACAACTTATATCTCATCACGTCTTGACCATATCACATCACAACATGCCCTGCAAAAACAAGTTACACGTCCTCTACTTTGTTGTTGCAAGTTTTACGTGGCTGCTACGGGCTTTAGCAAGAACCGTTCTTACCTACGCATCAAAACCACAATGATAGTTTGTCAAGTTGGTGTTGTTTTAACCTTCGCAAGGACCGGGTGTAGCCACATGCGGTTCAACTAAAGTTGGAGAAACTGACACTCGCTAGTCACCTGTGTGCATAGCACGGCGGTAAAACCAGTCTCGCGTAAGCGTACGCGTAATGTCGGTCCGGGCCGCTTCATCCAACAATACCGCTGAACCAAAGTGTGACATGCTGGTAAGCAGTATGACTTATATCGCCCACAACTCACTTGTGTTCTATTCGTGCATATGACATCTACGCATAAAACCTGGCTCTGATACCACTGTTGGGGAACGAAATAATTTCAAAAATTTCCTACGCACACGCAAGATCATGGTGATGCATAGCAACGAGAGGGGAGAGTGTTGTCCACGTACCCTCGTAGACCGAAAGCGGAAGCGTTAGCACAACGCGGTTGATGTAGTCGTACATCTTCACGATCCGACCGATCAAGTACCGAACGCACGGCACCTCCGAGTTCTGCACATGTTCAACTCGATGACATCCCTCGAACTCCGATCCAGCCAAGTGTTGAGGGAGAGTTCCGTCAGCACGATGGCGTGGTGACGATGATGATGTCCTACCGACGCAAGGCTTCGCCTAAGCACCGCTACGATATGATCGAGGTGGATTATGGTGGAGGGGGGCACCGCACACGGCTAAGAGATCAAGAGATCAATTGTTGTGTGTTTGGGGTGCCCCCTGCCCCCGTATATAAAGGAGTGGATGAGGGGGAGGGCCGTCCCTCTCTATGGCGCACCCTAGGGGAGTCCTACTCCCACCGGGAGTAGGATTCCCCTTTTCCTAGTAGAACTAGGAGCCCTTCCATGTAGTAGGAGTAGGAGGGAAGGAAAGGGAAGGGAAAAGGAGAAGGAAGGTAGGGGGCGCCCCCCTCCCTAGTCCAATTCGGACCAGCCCATGGGGAGGGGTGCGGCCACCCTTTGAGGCCTTTCTCTCCTTTCCCGTATGGCCCATTAAGGCCCAATACGAATTCCCGTAACTCCCTGGTACTCCTGAAAATACCCGAATCACTCGGAACCTTTCCGATGTCCGAATATAGTCGTCCAATATATCGATCTTTACGTCTCGACCATTTCGAGACTCCTCGTCATGTCCCCGATCTCATCCAGGACTCCGAACTCCTTCGGTACATCAAAACACATAAACTCATAATATAATCGTCAACGAACTTTAAGCGTGCGGACCCTACGGGTTCGAGAACTATGTAGATATGATCGAGACACGTCTCCGGTCAATAACCAATAGCGGAACCTGGATGCTCATATTGGCTCCTACATATTCTACGAAGATCTTTATCGGTCAAACCGCATAACAACATACGTTGTTCCCTTTGTCATCGGTATGTTACTTGCCCGAGATTCGATCGTCGGTATCTCAATACCTAGTTCAATCTCGTTACCGGCAAGTCTCTTTACTCGTTCAATAACACATCATCCCGCAACTAACTCATTAGTTGCAATGTTTGCAAGGCTTATAGTGATGTGCATTACCGAGTGGGCCCAGAGATACCTCTCCGACAATCGGAGTGACAAATCCTAATCTCGAAATACGTCAACCCAACAAGTACCTTCGGAGACACCTGTAGAGCACCTTTATAATCACCCAGTTACGTTGTGACGTTTGGTGGCACACAAAGTGTTCCTCCGGTAAACAGGAGTTGCATAATCTCATAGTCATAGGAACATGTATAAGTCATGAAGAAAGCAGTAGCAACAAACTAAACGATCAAGTGCTATGCTAACGGAATGGGTCAAGTCAATCACATCATTCTCCTAATGATGTGATCCCGTTAATCAAATGACAATTCATGTCAATGGTTAGGAAGCATAACCATCTTTGATCAATGAGCTAGTCAAGTAGAGGCATACTAGTGACACTCTGTTTGTCTATATATTCACACATGTATTATGTTTCCGGTTAATACAATTCTAGCATGAATAATAAACATTTATCATGATATAAGGAAATAAATAATAACTTTATTATTGCCTCTAGGGCATATTTCCTTTAGAAGGCAGCCCTAGGGCATCTCGATGACCTGTATTGGAACATGTCGGCCCTCCGCAGCGTTTGGCCCAGACGCTAGGCCCGATTGGTGACGCACACGTCAGGCCCACGAGCTTGCAGGTCGGAATCAGGAGTCAGCGATTTTTGAATCGCATCGGGATCATCGGTGGCCGAAGACTGTGCTGCCGTTTCCTCCGGCTGACTTGGGACATTGGACGAAGACGTGCCCGCCTGGGAGTTCGGCAGGAACGCCGCGAGCACCACCGGCGGCCTAACCCTGGGACGAGGGAGAGGTCCCTTCCAAGGTCTGATGCAGTCTCCGCGGTGTGGCCTCGCGGGCGCCAGTGGCCGCGACATGCCCGAGGAAGCTTCCGAACCACCAGACAGCTACACGGGGGACTGACCGGCCGATGATGAGGGAGACGTGGAACCTCGGCATCCCCAAACTCGCGAGGCCGGCGTTGCAAAACCGATGTCATTCCAAAATTCCTGCACTAGCTCCTCCTTCGATTTTTTCCAGCGAGACACTGAAGACCAAGTGCCACCCTCGACGTCATGATCTGCTTGGGAAAGAACCATATTAGCCGCCTGGACCGCCACCCCCTCTGCATCGGGCTAATCATCGCCCTCATCGATGGGTAGGAGCTCGAACCGCGATCCCGCTGCCGGCGACCTCGCCGGCGAACCAGAACCAGTATCAATGTCCCCCGACGCTAAGGTTAGTCTGCGCCGCGCTGGGAATACCCGATGGCCAACTCGGATGAGGCAATCCAACAGCACCATCTCCGATCCAGGCGAGATCCATTCTTTCTCTCGCAGCAGCCTTCCCTCGACGATCTTGCTGCTATCATCCCGTAGGAAGAAGAAGTTATGCGGTCGGTCGAGGAAGAGGGATCCGGGGCGCCAGTCCGTCCTACCATCGAGAGGAGTGGACGAGAATGTTGCCGACCACCGCATGGGCGGGGGCGGCTCTGGGGGTCTTGTCATTTTGACGGCGTAATATTAATGTGTTGCCTCAGCTCCCGTGATTTTGTTAGTGTTCTAGGCTCGCGTCTCTAGCACGGTCTAGCCTAGGACCAGCACAGTACCATCGTTGAGTGTTTATTCACCTTTGCATCTCTGAATTGATTATTGCTGACCCTTTTTGCTACCATATTATAAGCCTTCCTAGCTCCATAGACATCTGCGTCGTGCGTTTGACTCTCCCTGGTAATCGCTCTATCCAAGTTTTGAGAGTTTTGACTACGATGGTTGCCGATCACCGCCTGCTGCTGGGTAAGAACTGGTAAGAATTTGAGATTTGCTTGACGGATTTGTGACACCCACCACCACCTCTTGTTAGTAGTCTGTAGGATCATATTCTTGTGTTTCTATTGCTGCTAACCATGGCAGGATCACAAGCTGACGAGACTGATTGGGAGAACATGACGGATAAGGAGTTGCATGATAAATTTCAGCAAATGATGAGTGGACAGGTTCAAGATGTGCTAAACAGATTTGAAGAGGCCATGGAGAAGATAGATGGCATGGAGAAGACGTTTGAAACAAAGCTCGATAACAAGTTTAATGAATTGCTCGCACGTCTTCCACCACCACCACCGGCTGCACCTAACGCTCCTCAACAACGACGACAACGACGATGACAAGGTAGATATGTTCCTGATATATATCTTACTTGGGAGTTAGAAATGGAACAAGGTTTTACATGTTTACAATATCCTCAGGAGAGACGTGTTCCTGCTGCTGTTTGTGCTTTCACTAGCTTCGCATGTGTTTGGTGGTCTGAACATTGTAGATTATATCCTATTCCAACTACTTGGGCTGCTTTGAAAACTGCTATGCGTACTCGTTGGGTTCCACCATATTATCAACTTGAATTACTTCAAAAATTATAGCGTTTAAGACAAGGAAAAAATTCTGTAGAAGAATATTATCATGAATTACAAACTGGCATGATTAGATGTGGTATTGTTGAGGAGAATGAAGCTATGCTTGCACATTTTATGGGTGGATTAAATAGAGAGATTCGGACCATTCTAGAGTATAAGGAGTATACTAATATCACTCGTTTATTCCATCTTACTTGTAAAGCTGAACGTGAAGTGTAGGATCGATGGGCATTGGCATGAACTAATTTTTCTGCAGGTCGACCTTCGTCATGGACACTACGTGCATCCTCTAATTCCACTGCACCAGCACCTCCATCAGGTGCCACCTCCAGCCGTGATACAAGAAAGCAGGCACAACCACCACTATATGCCAAGAGCACACCTGTCGGGCCTGCGCAGAGCTCTTCTTCTTCCATGGCATCAACAGGGCACACAAGTGATATTATTTGTCGTCGTTGTAAGGGAAGAGGACATTTTGCGAGAGAATGCAAATCTCAGCGTGTGATGATTGCTACTGAGGATGGTGGGTATGAGTCCGCTAGTGACTATGATGAAGAGACTTTGGCTCTTATTACACGTGAAGAACACGGTGGAGATGATTCTAATCATGAGACGTAATACATGGCTCCTGAAGATGCTGACAGGTACGAATGTTTAGTTACTCAACGTGTTTTGAGTGTGCAGGTCACACAAGCTGAGCAGAATCAAAGGCATAATTTGTTCCATACAAAGGGAGTTGTGAAGGAACGTTCTGTTCGCGTCATCATAGATGGAGGGAGCTGCAACAACTTGGCTATCATGGACATGGTGGAGAAGCTATCTCTCACCACAAGACCACATCCACATCCTTACTACATCCAATGGTTAAACAACAGTGGCAAGGTTAAGGTAACACGTACTGATCGTGTGCATTTTAGTATATCTACATATGCTGATTATGTTGATTGTGATGTGGTACCCATGCAAGCATGTTCCTTATTACTTGGTAGACCATGGCAATTTGATAAAAATTATGTACACCATGGTAGAAATAATCAGTATACTCTTGTTCATAAGGATAGCCATATTACTTTGCTTCCTATGACTCCTGAATCCATTTTGAAAGATGATATTAATAGAACTAATAAAGCAAAATAGGAGAAAAATAAGAGTGAAAATCAGATTGTGGCCAAATAATTTGAGCAACAAATGAAACCTAATAATCAACCATCTAGTGTTGCTTCTGAAATTAAATTGAAAAGTGCATGTTTACTTGCCACAAAATCTGATATTGATGAGCTAGATTTCAGCAAATCTGTTTGCTATGCTTTTGTGTGCAAAGAGGCATTATTTTCATTCGAGGGCGTGCCTTCCTCTTTGCCCCCTGCTGTCACTAACATTTTGCAGGAGTTTGCTGACATCTTCCCACAAGACGTGCCACCGGGATTACCACCTATTTGAGGGATTGAGCATCAAATTGACTTAATTCCCGGTGCGTCGCTACCCAACCGTGCACCATACCATACCAATCCAGCAGAGACGAAGGAGATTATGTGTCAAGTATAGGAGCTGCTCGACAAAAGTTACATACGCGAATCTCTTAGTCCTTGTGAATCCCTTAGTCCTTGTGTTGTTCCTATCATTTTAGTGCCGAAAAAGGATGGTACGTCACGTATGTGTGTTGATTGTAGAGGCATTAATAATATTACTGTCTGTTATCGTCATCCTATTCCTAGGCTAGATGATATGCTTGATGAATTGAGTGGCTCTACAATTTTCTCCAAAGTTGATTTGCGTAGTGGATACCATCAAATACGTATGAAATTGGGAGATGAATGGAAAACGGCATTTAAAACTAAGTTTGGTTTATATGAGTGGTTAGTCATGCCTTTTGGGTTAACTAATGCACCTAGCACTTTCATGAGACTAATGAACGAAGTTTTGTGTGCTTTGATTGGATGATTTGTGGTAGTCTATTTTGATGATATACTGATTTATAGCAGATCTTTGGAGGAACATTTGGAACATTTACGTGATGTTTTTATTGCTCTACGTGATGCATGTTTGTTTGGTGGCCTTGGGAAGTGCACCTTCTGCACCGATCGAGTAACTTTTCTTGGCTATGTTGTTACTCCACAAGGAATTGAAGTTGATAAAGCCAAGATTGAAGCTATTGAGAGTTGGTCGTAGCCCAAAACGGTCACACAAGTGAGGTGTTTTCTTGGCCTTGCTGGATTCTATAGGCGTTTTGTGAGAGATTTCAACACCACTGCTACACCTCTCAACGAGCTTACAAAGAAGGATGTGCCTTTTGTTTGGGGTACCGCACAGGAAGAAGCCTTCACGGTATTGAAAGATAAGTTGACACATGCTCCTTTACTCCAACTTCCTGATTTTAATAAGACTTTTGAGCTTGAATGTGATGCTAGTGGAATTGGATTAGGAGGTGTGTTATTACAAGATGGCAAACCTGTTGCATACTTTTCTGAAAAATTGAGTGGGCCTAGTCTGAATTATTCTACTTATGATAAAGAATTATATGCTCTTGTTCGGACTTTAGAAACATGGCAACATTATTTATGGCCCAAAGAATTTGTTATACATTCTAATCCTGAATCTTTGAAACATATTAAAAGTCAAGCTAAACTGAATCGTAGGCATGCTAAATGGGTTGAATTTATGAGACTTTCCCTTATGTCATTAAACACAAGAAGGGTAAAGAAAATGTTATTGTTGATGCATTGTCTCGTCGCTATACTATGCTTTCACAACTTGACTTCAAAATATTTGGTTTGGAGACCATCAGAGATCAATATGTGCATGATGCTGATTTTAAAGATGTAATGCAGAATTGTAAAGAAGAAAGAATGTGGAACAAGTTCATCATTAATGATGGATTTGTGTTGCGTGCTAACAAGCTATGCATTCCATCTAGCTCTGTTCGTCTTTTGTTGTTGCGGGAGGCGCATGGAGGAGGATTAATGGGACACTTTGGCATGAAGAAGATGGAGGATATACTTGCTACACATTTCTTTTGGCTAAAGATGAGACGTGATGTTGAGCATTTTGTTGCTCGCTGCACTACATGTCAAAAAGCTAGGTCATGACTAAATCCGCATGGTTTATATATGTCTTTGCCTGTACCTTGTGTTCCTTGGGAGGATATATCTATGGACGTTGTTTTAGGTTTACCTCGAACAAAGAAGGGGAGGGATAGCATATTTGTTGTCGTGGATAGGTTCTCGAAAATGGCACACTTTATACCATGTCATAAAAGCGATGAAGCTGTTAATGTTGCTGATTTGTTCTTTCGTGAAATTATTCGCTTGCATGGTCTGCCAAATACTATTGTTTCAGATCCTGATACTAAATTTCTTAACCACTTTTGGAGATGTTTATGGGCTAAGTTGGGGATTAAACTGCTTTTTAGTACTACTTGTCACCCCCAAACTGATGGACAAACTGAAGTAGTTAATAGAACATTGTCTACTATGCTTAGGGCTGTTTTGAAGAATAATAAGAAAATGTGGGAAGAATGCTTACCTCATATTGAATTTGCTTATAATCATTCATTGCATTCTACTACTAAGATGTGCCCTTTTGAAATAGTGTATGGTTTCCTACCTCGTGCACCTATTGATTTGTTGCCTCTTCCATCTTCGGAGAAGGTTAATTTTGATGCTAAAGAACGTGTTGAATTGATTTTAAAAATGCATGAGTTAACTAAGGAAAACATTGAGCGTATGAATGCTAAATATAAACTTGTTGGAGATAAGGGAAGAAAACAAGTTGTGTTTGCACCTGGAGATCTTGTTTGGTTACATTTGCGTAAGGATAGATTTCCTAATTTGTGCAAATCAAAGCTAATGACACGTGTCGATGGTCCTTTTAAGGTGTTAGAGAAAATAAATGATAATGCATATAAACTTGAGCTGCCTGCAGATTTTGGGGTTAGTCCCACTTTTAACATTGCAGATTTGAAGCCTTATTTGGGTGAGGACGATAAACTTTCGTCGAGGACGACTTCATTTCAAGAAGGGGAGGATGATGAGGACATCAATACCATTGTTACACCCACAACCCATGTTGCTATACATACTATACCAATTACTAGAGCTCGCGCATGCCAATTGAATTATCAGGTACTTTCGTTTCTTGGTAACGATTCTAATGTTCATGAGAATATGATGCTGTCTAAATTGGATACATTTGATTTGCTTACAAATGAAGGGCCTAGCTTGGACAAGAAAGATGAACCTTGAAGCAAGTTCAAGCATGAAGATGATGGCATGCACAAGGGGATCAAGAATGGAGTTACAAGTGATAATTTCAGGACTTTGAAGCCACCATAAGGAGTGCCTGAAGCCTTGGACGAAATATAGAAGATGCCACTTCATAAATTTCGTCCAGAGGCTATTCTAGGTGTTGCTTCACCTTATTATTGGGCCAGGCCCATGTATTTTCGAAATACTTAAGTATATGATGTTTTTAGAGTACGTATGTGTGGGGAACAAGAGTTAGGGTTGGTTTCGGACCCCTCCTCCAAGGGCCACGAAATCCCCCCCCCCCTTCCTACATATATACAGCCCTTAGGGCATCGTTTAGACTTTGGGTTTTGTTTAGATTAAAAGTTCGCCATAGCTGCAACTTCGCGTACTTCGTTTGTGTCCAACGACCAGACCAAGACGTCACAGAACCCCACCTTCATTAATAAAGATTTGCTCTTTTATTCGCAATATCCAGGTTGCAATCTCATTTTCTTGCTTGTTCTTCATTTGCTTGTAGGAAATAGACCCTCGTGGTCAGGTTGATCGTGCTCCAGCGTGGTCAATAACCCTCGGAAGTTGGTTTAGCGATTGCTAAGGCGCGACGTCTTCGCACGTTCGTAGTCGGATCGTCAAAGTTGACTCCCACGGAAAACGATATCTATCTCATCAAAACATCGGGACACCTTGGCCTCTATCAACTAGGAGCGAACTGCCGTAATGTTAAAGGACGTCCGGGGACGAGTAGGAGCGAATTGCCAACGGTTTTTCGATTGTAAAAATGGTGAGTGGGGCATGCGAATGGCAAGGTAGTGGCTTGCCTGGTGGATAAACGGATTCATGCATAGTACTATGGGGGCCCAACTAGATGTCATGTCTACTCGATGCCCAATTAAATGGCTTTCGATGTCATGTCAAGCATCGGAAAAATACAGGTGATACGAAGCTTTCCATTGATACGGGCTTCCGAGAGCCCTTGGATCTGAGATCGAATGGTTGCATGGCGTGATTCTAGACCTATGGGTGAATATCCTATCCTGGAGGGTTATTCTGCAAATTTTCAGCAACTTAGCATGCGACTGTTCGATCTGAGATCCAAGGGCTGTTAGCAGCCCGTATCATGGTCGCACCTACCACGACCGTTGCCTCGCTCACGCAGTTGCGCCCTTATAGATTTAACACGGTGTGTTAGGCTATCTGATGTTGGCATGTCATACATAGTCATCACTTAGTCACTCATACAACAAGGTTAGGTATAAGGTTGGCTATAAGGGTATTTTTTTACTTCTCTCTATCTCTTTCTTCGTAGTATTTATTGTATTTTCCAAGGAGTGACCTCTTCCAATGAAATGGTGCTTAGATGAGGGGCATTAAATGTCTTAGCAACTCAAGTCCCCAATGCATAGGTGCTTAGTTTTTTGTTGCTAAGTTTGCTTCATTTAATTAGCTATAGACTCAAATTTGTCTTTTCACCTAGGTACACGAGCTTAGCACCGTTTCTTCCTGGGGTCACTAAACTAGTCTCTCTCTTCTTAATTAACTTGCCACATCAGACTTTATGCCTACGTGGCAGGCTTAGCACATGTACGAGAAAGTACAATAGTGGGCTATAAGCCCGCTTACATGGCATTTCTGCATATGTGGAGGAAAGAGGCAAGGAAAAAGTGGAGGAGTGGGCTCTCATGCAAGAGCCAGCCTCTACATGGTGGAGCATTGGGAGAGGCACCTATATACCATGGAGGTGGTCAGGAATCGGGAGACTCACGTCGGTCGTAGCGCCGCAGTTAAAATGATAATGGCAAGTCAAATCACGGGGCCCCACCTGTCCAGCAGTAACTCGCTATCAAATCACACAGCCCTACGTTTGCAGCAGCCTACTCCCTCATCTTCTTGCGTCTCTGTCGAACTGACTAGGCGGAACTACCCCGCCTACCACGCGGGAAAAGCCCCGCCCTCGACTTTTAAATAGTACAATATACTAATTTTGTATCCATAGATTGTGCCATGGAGCAAAGCCTCAAGAAAATGGTGGTACACATGTACGGAGTATACACCACACCCATCGCGTTCGTGTCGCACCCCAGACGGTCGGTCGGTCTGGCACGCCGCTCTCTGAATGGAACGTGCGTCATATTGCATTTGCACACACATGTGGGACCGCAATTGAGAACCGACCATAGGCACACTTCCCGGCCCCGCAAGTCGGGTGATGTTGTGGAATTGTCACGGCAGATGTCCTGGCATAAGGACTTAGTCGTGGAGCCATCGCAACTAGGTTAGCTTAAAGGGGTTAAACGGGGCAAAGGACACAGGAGTTTATACTAGTTCGGCCCCTTGTGGTGAAGGTAAAGGCCTGGTCCAGTTTGAGGTGGTATTGCTTGGGTTTCGATTACCAGGGAGTGGATACGCTTGACCTAGTTCTCGATCTCTTGTTTCTTGCCCTAAACCACCGTCGGGTTGTCCCCTTATATACACGGGTGAACACCCAGCGGCTCACGGAGTCCCGGCCGGCTGATACACAACGTGTCTGGCTCATTGACTAACTATCCCTTGCCTTACAATACAAGTCACGCATATATGGCGGTTTACACCTGTAGGCCCCAAGTCGCCTTTGGGCTTCGGGCCTTTTGTAAGCCTGCTTCATGAACCGCCATCTTCAACATCTTCATGGGCTTTGTTATTGTTAATCGCCAGTGGTATGACCCGGCCCCTCCTGGGCGGGTCATACCCCAATAGTCATATCCCCAACATTAGGCCCCAAGTTGATGTGAACTTTGTTCATTTCAATCTTTCAGCACTTAGAAAAAATCCCTCTTCATTTTCTCTTGCAAGATCTTGTAACCTGCCATGACATCATCTCCTAAGATTGTGATAACCCGCCGTGACGTCACCTGTCATTAATATCATGCAAGGCCCAAATTTTTAATATATCTTCTCTTTTAATGAACTCTCGAAAATCAAGGCGTCTATGTCGTCACATATTCATTTTTTGGTCTCCTCAATTCCCGCGCATGCCACTTATCCTTTCAACCTTATAAATAGGGCAGGGGTCCCTTTCTCTTCCCCCCTTGCCTCTTCGTCTCTTTCTTCTTCCTCATGTCACCTCAGTGCCCGAGCTCCGCCTCTGTCGACCTTTGCCCCTACTTCAACAACGGCCGCTGCATCAACCTGAATCGATCAGAGTTCATCCGCGCACCTCCGTTGTTCAACTGCTCTGGTAAGTTCTCCTCTTTCCTTTTCCCACGGATCTCATTAGGGTTTTTACGAGTTCGTCAGAGTTCATCTCTGCCCTTCCATGTATCTTGTGATTTTTGATTCAACTTGGTACTTCTCCTGCGTGGCGCTAGTTGTAGTACTCATTTTTGCTATTAGGGCATCTCCTTTTATGTAAGAAATCCAATATGGATACATGAACTGCTTAAACACTACCAATTTAGGTCTAGATATTTTTGTATTATCTGAAGTGTCGTAGATCCAAAATTAGAGCATCAATCTGTAGAATCTGTTTTTCCAACACTTAACAATTTTTCCACTCAGATCTGTAGACAACTAATTGTGTGGGCGGCTTTAACTCATAAACCATAACCCGCCAGGTACCATTAGTCCCCTCTTAATCCGCCAATAGCTCGTGTTTAAAACTTCAAAGCCATCCTCCAGTTTAATATCTAGGCATGCTTCAGTACTATTTGCGATCACCAGCCAGCTTAACCATATAATCTTAAACCGGCCTAATCTTCCTTTTAGATCATCGAAAAAATGGCCAAGACATATACCTCTTGCAACTGGGTCCCATCTCAGGTCACTGAAGAAGATCTAAACAATTTTGTTTCAACTGGCGCTTTAGCCAAGAAAGAAGACATCCACTGGAGGGTCCCTAGTGAAGAAAACCCTCCTACACCCAAAGACGGAGAAGTAATTGTCTTCACTGACCACCTGAGCCGGAGGTTCAGCCCGCCCGGTTCAAAGTTTCTCCGCGACGTTCTTCATTTCTTCCAACTTCACCCTCAAGATATTGGACCCAACTCCGTGTCCAACATTTGCAATTTCCAAGTTTTCTGTGAAGCCTACCTTCAGGAGGAGCCCACAGTTGAATTGTTCAGAGAATTTTACTACTTAAACCATCAAACGGAGTTTACTGACAGTCCTAGCTTGGAGCTTGGTGGGATTTCAATTCAGAAGAGGAAAGAAGTCGACTTTCCCTATGCCAAGACGCCTAGTCATCCCAAAGATTGGAACCGGCCTTGGTTCTACTGTCATATTACTTCTCCATCAGATGAGAATCCTCTGTCGGGTTACCGTGACCACGGATTAGCAACACTCACCCGCTTTCCCCACGGATGAACGCAAAGGAGCGGGCCAAATATGCATCAGCTTTTTGAAAGCTTAGAGCCTTTATTGCTAATGGCTTAACCGGTGTTGACTTTGTTCGGTGCTGGGTGTCGTGGAGCATCTTTCCGTTAAGCCGTCGCCCCAGCTTAATGTGTGAATACACTGGCAACTTAAAAGACCCCCAACACCACTGCGACATTCAACTGACTGACATAGAAATCACAGAAGCTACCAAGAAACTGTTGATTGAACCTACAAAGGAATGCAGTAAAACAGGACTTCCTTTCTGCACCTTCAATAAGCCGCCAGCCGTAAGTGTTGTACACCTTCCGCTCAATCATATCTGCAATAGTTATGCCTACTTATAATCTTTTTGACCTCCACAGACCGATTCTCCATTTTGGAAGAAAAAACCACAAGATAAACCGGCCAAGTCGGCTCATACCAAAACCAAGGTCACCAAGAGGCCTGCCAGGAAGAAGATCACCGAGCTTGCCGGCTTAAACATTGATGATGATGTTGATGATGATGAGTCAGAGGTAGAACTTGACTCACTTGGCTCATTTTTATACATCTCATTGACAATGATTATTATCAGGACGGCGCAGAAGCCAGCCGTGCAGGCGACGCTGAGGTAATCATCCTTTCCTCTAGCTCAGAACCTCTGCCAACACAGAAAACCCGACAAGCAAGCCAAAAAGTAAGCTTTTCTCACCCTCTAGCTCACTTGGATCCCAGCTTTCTTTTGAAGAAACAGCAACACGAAGTTCGCCATACCACCCGGCATAGCGGTGGTGTAATCACCTCCTCCGGCTTACCAAACACGCCGGTTCGCAAACGCCGCCCAGAGGTCTTTCATATTTCTGATATACTTTATCCTAAGGTGGGTCATTTCTGATAACCTCTTAACCCGTCTGATTCAAACTATCAGGGGACTTCTCATTCCTCCTCTGGCGAGTCAACGGGAACTCAAATCCCAGCTTTCAAGACTATACCTGGGTAAGGGTATATTTAATCATTTCAAACCTCATGCCTGATCATTATACTGACCTCTTTATACTTCCTATTTTCAGGGGCCAAGCCAAACCCAGCAAGAAGGCAAAGCTGAACAAGCCGGTCGACGACTCCAATCCTTCTGAACCACAAAGGCAACAATCTGAACCTTCTAATCCAATTGTTGAGGCCACCCTTGATGATCCACCACCACAAGATCATGAAGACTCCATAGATCATATGGACATTGAGCCGGCTATTTCTAAGCTGCCAAGCCCATTTAAGCTTGCTGAGGAGAAGACCGATGATGCTGTTGTCACTAGGTTTGGATTCACAGCTTCGGGTCAACCTACTGTCTTATCTAAGCACAGCGCCAAACAAGAAATTTTTGCTGAAGATAAAGGCAAGCGGAAGGTAGATTTGGATAGCTACGCCCATTTCAGCGCCCAAGACATCCACTCTGGTTACTTAAACCGCATGTACACCAGCCGTGACTTTGAAGCCGACTTAGTAAACCTAATGAAGGAGTGTTATGAGGTAAACCCTGCAACTCCTTTTTATATGAATATACTTCCCTTGGCCGCCAAGTTTATTGGACATGATAGAATAGAATGTACTATAAAACTTCAATATTTGCATAGACCAAATCCAGTAGCCCCCAAGGGCCGGTTTATACTATCAATATGAACCGGGACTTATAATACCAGCACTTCAACTTTGCATGTGTAGCCCCCAAGGGCCGGCTTAATAAATATGTTAAGTCGGGACTTTAAGTAACAAAAATCAATATTGCATCCATAGCCCCTAAGGTCCAGCTTACTTAGCGATGAATAAGTCAGGACTAATGATCAAAAATCAACAACCCAATCTATAGTTTTTATAAACCGGATTACATCATTTGTCCGGGTCATAAATTTGTCTTGAAATAAAGCAATAGGAATTAGCCCCCAAGTGCCAAGGATAATACTTCTATTTTGCTTAGGACTTTCAAAATTTTGTCTTAAAAAGAGTAATATGCATTAGCCCCCAAGTGCCAAGAGTAATACTTGTATTGTGCTTGGGACTTCAAAGAGTAATCATGATCGTAATCTTGTTTGTGTGTGCTTATGTCACAGGCTGAACTGACTGAAAAAGACTCGCAGCTCAATGATCTTAAGGCCGACATCAAAACTCAGCAATCGGGGACATCCAAGGCCAAGTCAGAACTGAAATCTGCTTTGGAGAATTTTGAGCAGCTGAAACAGAACTTCAACTCTGATAAAAATGGCTGGGAAATTGAAAAGGTAGCTTTATTGAAGAGAGCAGAAGAAGCTGAAACCGCGCTTAAACCGGTGACTCCGGAGTTATCCGGCTTAAAGCAGTAGATTAATATTATGTCATCGGCTATCTTCGGTAAGAACATGTCTCCTTGCATCTTAATAATGATATTATAAACGGCTGCCGACTTACCCATAAATTTACTGAGATAGGTTCACGGAGCGCAAAGTTGGGCTCAGACATGCGCGTTCGGCTTAAAGCTGTCTACACTCTTGTAGAACAGTTATATACTGGTGCCCAACAAACCATTGCTGCTACGCTGCACAAGAAGTCTCCCTCAACACTGACCAAAGACACACTGGAGCAGTTATCCGTGCTGCCCCGAAAGATTGACGACTTAAAACGGGGAGCTGCCAGAGCCGGCACCTTGACTGCCTTGAGCCGGGCCAAGCCATGGCAAGCATATCTTGATCCTGAAGATTTGGCCAATGGCTGCCCCAGCGTCAAAGAAGACGGAACTGCCTTTAGTGCTGATGACTTTGCAGCAATAGAAAGAGCAATGCGCCCCTTAGCGAGTAAGCTAGCTTATGAAACCAATCTTGGCACATATCAGGCGGCTTATAATGCTGAAAACAAGAGAATGAGCGCACAGGTTCATCAGCCAACAGACCTCATCCCGCCGATTTGTAAGCATACCTTCGCTCCTAACATTGATCCATCAAACCTTATTAATGATGAAGCTGTGTTTAGAGCATTGACCGGTATCAACTGGGCTACGCCTGACTTCCAGATGATGGATAAGCAAGGAGGTGAAGATGAAGAAGAGGCGTAGGATGACCCGGAGGCTTCAACCCACCAATAGTCATGAGCTGGTTTATCAACCAAAATATTCTGTCATGTTGACATCTCCAAAACAGTTATTCTTATTGGGCCATTAGATGCCTTGTAATAGGCTAGTTAAACTCTTGATCTGCCATGCCATTGTGCATGATTTATTTTGCATGATACTGCTGATCCGCCAGCTGCAGATATGTGACTTGTGTTTATGATATCATCATATAGACTACTTGTGTATTCCTTATTCCTGCACACAAACAAATCACAAGTGCCCTAGCGGTTTACCGCGGGGCGGGTCATGATGCCCAGTATGAATCCACTGGTGACCATAGAAGTCCATAACTAGAGCAAGGGGTAATATCCCAAATATGAGACATAATCAGGGCTGCTTCGCCCGACTTGTGAAAACTATATGGTAAGAAAAAGGGGCGATATAAATCCAAGAAAAATCCAGAAAACGAGGCTTTCATAGGCCGCCAAGCCCAAATATTAAACTTAAATTTTTTACTTCAATGATACTTGCACGATAGCCACTGGGGTATCCCCGCTTTTCATGAGCCGGCTCTCACATGACCCAATCGACATTTTAACCCGGATAAGTTCAGGGTCTTATTAAAAGATTGACTTATCGGGAGTATGCGGGGTTGGAGTAGCATCGTGCAAACTGGTAGGTTTAACCAAGTTTCAGAGAAGGCGGCTTAATAGCCTGAGTTTATCCTTGCTTTCCGTAAGCCGGCTCTCTCATGACCCAATCAATGTTTTAACGTTAACAAGTTCAGGGTCTTATTTAAAAGGTTGACTTGTTAAGAACAGGGCGGGTCATCCAGGATTACTCGGTGGAGAAGCATCTTGCATACAGGCCGGATAACCCGGATTTTTGGTGATACACCTGGCGTCCAGGCCAATCAAAAAGGGTGAATATAGCTATGTTCATTGAACAGGAAGCCCCCAAGTGATATGTTTCTGAGTTGTGCTCAACAGGTACCTATGTTTGAGCTGAGCTGCGCATCGAACTCTCTTTGGTCCATGTAACTTGGGCATCAAGCCTCTTAAGCGATCATATGAGATGACAATAAAGACTCAGTTTTGAAGAAATGAAACGATAGAGGCCTTGAATTATCAGGGATGCCGGCTTTATTATATTCATCATAATATATACATTGTCAAAATATGTACATCACAAGAGCCAGTAACTTAGTTGTAATAAGGCTGAAGATGAGCAATATTCCACGGCCGACGGGTCTCCTCCTTCGATGTGCATGAGTCCTTGTGTCCTCGAACATCGATAAGGTAGTATGACCCATTGTTCAGGATTTCGTTGACCACACAAGATCCTTCCCAAGGTGGGGATAGTTTATGCATATCAGTCTGATCCTGGATAAGTCGGAGCACCAAGTCGCCTTCTTGAAAGGTTCTGGTTTTAACCCGGCGGCTGTGATAACGGCACAAATCTTGTTGGTAAATCGCCAAACGAGCCGCCGCCAGGTCATGCTCCTCATCCAACAGGTCAAGTGCATCCTGACGTGCTTTTTCGTTATCAGCTTCAACATAGGCCGCCACACGGGGCGAATCGTGACGGATAGGGAGAACCGCTTCTGCTCCATAAACCATGAAGAAAGGTGTGTAACCCGTAGATCTGTTGGGGGTAGTATTGATACTCCATAATACTGAGGGTAAATCCTCCACCCAACAACCCGGCGTCCTTTCCAAAGGGACCATAAGCCGGGGCTTGATGCCTCGCAAAATCTCTTGATTAGCTCGCTCAGCTTGACCGTTGGACTGGGGGTGACTGTAAGTGCATCTAGTGCCACCCCTAGTTGGTTTTGGAGTATTGACGACAAACCTGGTTGAGGGACTAATGTGTTTGTGAGAATTGCAGGACGACACAGGTAGAAGTCCCTCATTGATTCGGTTTTTCTACCAGAGATGACCCCTAAAAATGTATGAAGACATTGAAGTCAAAGGTGGTATGTGACGACATTCACATTGAAGACTATGACAAGAAAAGAAATTGCGTGAAGACTACGGAGCACGAAGACTTAGTTGTTTCATCATTCTTTTTCTTCTTTGTTGAGTCATAGGAACCACCGTACTGTTAAGTGGGGTCCAAGTGAACCAATCAGAATGACTGAAGTGATGCTTAACCAAAATCCTATGTCTTCGAGCGAAGACAATGAGAGCAAATCCTATCCAGAGCTGGATAAGTCAGCTTTGCTTTTAGCCCAAGTAATGTTGCCGTGTGTGTTTGAAATCTGACCGTTGGAACACGTGTTAGTTCCTTAGTGACCCAGGGTCATTTCGGACAAATCAGGTCGGGTTGCCTAGTGGCTATAAATAGCCCACCCACTACAACCATAAACGGTTGGCTGCTCAGAGTTAGTGTACGGCTTTTGTCGTTTGAGAGCAACCCACCTCGACGCCTTTGAGAGAGAATTCCTTGCAAGGACAAAGCCCTAAACACCCAGAGCCAAAGAGTGTTAGGCATCACTGAAGTCTTCCTGTCTGTGTGATCTGAAGACTTATTACACTTGAGGACTGTGAATCCTCCAGCCAGTTAGGCGTCGCGTTCTGAGCATCCAAGAGTCATTCTGGATCGCCGGTGAACAAAGTTTGTGAAGGTTTGGAAGTCTACCTTGAAGACTTACCAGAATGATTGGGCGAGGACTGGGTGTCCTTAGCTCAAGGGGAATAAGGTGAAGACGCGGTCTTCTGAGTTGAATCTCAGCCTCCCTAACCAGACGTACAGTTGTCACAGCAACTGGAACTGGTCCAACAAATCATTGTCTTCAACGAGCCACTAGTTCCATTCTTCCCATCTCTTTAATTGTAGATTGGTCCTTGTGAAGTCATTGCCTGTTTGCATTATCTATTTGTCTTCACTGTGTGACTACTTGTTCTGTTTGGCTTCGTATTATCTTCCATCCTGATCTATACTGCCTAGCTGCTATTAGTCTTTGTGCTTTCATCTCATTGAATACTTGACTATGGCTTGCTTAGTGTAGTCTGCCTTCCGTTGCATGGTAATAGGTTTATTTCTATCGTTTGTCTTCGAAACTTCCATGTTTTGAAGAATTTCATAAAAATCGCCTATTCACCCCCCCCCTCTAGTCGATCACTAGCACTTTCAATTGGTATCAGAGCAAGGTACTCCCATGTTCTGTGTGATTCGGTTTAACCACGTGGAGTTTTAGCTATGTCGACTGCAGGGATAATCAAAGTCTCCGTTGCGTGCCCAGTCTTTGATGGAACTGAATATCCCTACTGGAAGAATAAGATGCGCATGCATCTTGAAGCCGTTGATGTCGACCTCTGGTATGTCATCAAGAATGGCGTCCCCAAGGCTGGTGAAGGTGTCACCGCTGCTGATGTCAAGAAGTTCGTTCAACTGGATTCCACTGCCAAGAACATCATCTGTGGTCATCTAACCAAAGGATAGTATGGTCGTGTTAGTGCTCTGGAAACATCCAAGCTAGTCTGGGACTGGCTCTCCAAGGTCAACGAAGGCGTCTCAACCCAGAGAGATCAAAGAATCAGTGTCCTTCGCAACCTCTTCAACCGCTTCAAGAGAAACGACAATGAGAATGTTCAGCTCACGTTTGATCGACTCACTGACATCACAAATGAGCTTCAAGCCCTCGGCGCTACTGAGATCACCAAGCATGAAGTCGTCAAGACACTCCTGAGATCACTTGATAGCTCGTTTGACACCCTAGCCCTAATGATTCAAGAACGCCCTGACTTCAAGACACTCGATCCGTCTGACATACTTGAAAGGCTCAACACACATGAGTTTCAGCTTTCTGAGAAAAGAGATATCTATGGTCCCAACTATGGGCGAACTCGTGCTTTGAAGGCAAAAGCTGTTTCCTCATCTGAAGAAGACTCTTATTGTAGTTCTGATGATCTTGAAGACATTGGAAAGGAGCTCTCTATGCTTGTGAAGAAGTTCCAGAAATTCACCAAGAAGAAAGGCTTCAGAAAGTCCTCAAGATCTAGCTCAAGGAATGATGAAGCTTCTGATCATGGCTACAAGAAGAGAACATGTCACAAGTGCAAGAAACCTGGCCACTACATCTCTGAGTGTCCGCAGTGGGACAATGAGAACAAGAAGAAGAAGAAGAAGAAGAAGAAGAAGAAGAAGAAGAAGAAGAAGAAGAAGAAGAAGAAGAAGAAGAAGAAGAAGAAGAAGAAGAAGAAGAAGAAGAAGAAGAAGAAGAAGAAGAAGAAGAAGAGCAAGGAATATGATTCTGACGACAAGAAGAAGAAGAAATACTCAAAGTCTTCTTCCAAGTCTTCATCAAAGTCTTCATCACACAAGAAGAGCTCATCTGGCAAGGCTCCTGCGTTTGTTGGCAAGGAAATGGATTCAGAGGAGGAGTCTGCTTCTGAGGAGGCGGAGGTGGAGTCTGAGGAGGAGTCCGATTCTGGCATTGCAAGTTTGGCTACAGCCTACGTTGCCAAGTCCATCTTCAACATTGAAGACAATGACTCCATCACCGACGCCGATGCTAATGACCAGGACAACTCCGCTCCCACCTACTGCTTCATGGCACGCGGTGCCAAGGTAAACTCACGCACTACTCACTATCAAACATCCAGTGAAGATGACTCTGATTGTGGTTCCAAACCCAGCTACAAAACACTTGCTAAAATTGCAACTGAACAACAGAAAGCTATGGAACATATTCAAAAACTGTTAGACAAAAGCGATGACCTGTTAGACGCTGAAACGACTCGATCTAAATCCTTAATTGAAGACATAAAAATCTTCACGTTAAGTATGAGGAACTTTAAAGTCGTTATGAAACGCTCTCAATAACTCATGAAAAGCTTTCCTATGATTATCTTCAAAGGAAGCAAGATCTTGAGAAATTGAGAGCGGCTCATGAAGATCTTCAAAAGGAAAACGAGTCACTTCGCGCCAAACAGATCAGTTCCGCTCAGGAAGGATTTGAACCACCATGTCTTAATTGCATTGAGTGTGACAACGCTACTTCTGTTGCTGGATGTTCTACTGCTGCTACTGTTGCAATATCTTCAACTGTTGATGTGGTAACTAACCCCTCTGCTGAGGATGCCACTGCTATTGCTGATGAAAATGCTAGGTTGAAGACATTGCTTGAAACAGGGATGTACAAAAGTCTCAAAGGACATCAGACACTATGTGATGTCCTCAAAAGGCAGATCCTGAACCGAAACCCTAGGAAAGAGGGTGTTGGGTTCGAAAGGAAAATGAATGCTGATGGCTCTTACTGGAAACCTGAGCAGTACCCCAAAACCACATGGGTTGCTGCAAAGGAACCTTCAGTGGATCCATCCACCCTATCTGGCTTCACTTGTGCTAATCCCATTGTTATTGATGAATCCTTTGATGCAAACTATAAACTGTTTAAGAATCAAAATGGTGAAGTGTTTGCTAGGTATATTGGTACTAACTGCAGGAATGGGCCACCTATGAAGAAAGTCTGGGTGCCGAAAAGGTGTCTGGAGAATCTTCCTGTGAATGTCATCATGACACCACAAGTGAAGAAGACAAACCCCAGACCACAGGCTTCATATGGTCCAAAGGCTTCATACAGACAGAGGACTCACCTGAGTCGCACTAACGCAAATATTTTGCAGGGAAACCATACTCAGGCCTATGAATATGAGCGAGTTTCATCAAACCGCCATGTTCATAAGACCAAGAACTACTCTGCTTATTCTTATGAGTACGATTGCCCTCCTGCAAGACTATTTGCTAGGGCTTCAAAGCCAAAGTTCTCAGATGCTGCACTTAGACTCATTGCTTCGAAGCCACCCTTGAAGATGTGGGTGGCTAAGAAAGCTTAACTCTCTTTTGCAGGGAAGGGTCTCCAGCCGAAAATCAAATTCGTCTGAAGCTATTGTTGGGGACCTTAAACATCTTGTAGGGCGCAAGATCAAATGCCCAAATGGTCTTATTATGTATTTTGTTCCTGAGTCGCTCGCTACTTGCCCTATCAGTCCTAACCTCGATCTAAGCTTTCATAATCCACTTGCTCGTCAAATGTTTATGCTTCACAATTCTCTTCGTGAAGCCTATCCCCCTAACTGCACTGTAGGGTATGACACCAGCTGCTTCAGAATGGATTATTGATAGTGGGTGTACTAATCACATGACTGGCAAGCGAAGTCTTCTCATGGACTCAACTTTACGTCCATCTGACAAGAGTCACATCACATTTGCTGATACTGGTAAAAGCAAGGTATTGGGTCTAGGTAGAGTTGCAATCTCAAGGGATCAACACATGGATAAAGTGATGCTTGTTGAATCCCTTGGTTTCAACTTAATGTCTGTCTCAATGCTTTGCGATTTAAACATGATTGTGATATTTGGAAAATATCGTTGCCTTGTTCTAATGGAATCTGACAAGTCTCTAGTCTTTGAAGGGTATCGGAAAGATGATTTGTACGTGGTAGATTTCTCAGCAGGACCACAGCTTGCCGTATGTCTTCTAGCAAAAGCTTCAGAATGCTGGCTCTGGCATCGGAGGCTAGGGCATGCTGGCATGAGGAACTTGCACACTCTTGCAAAGAAGAAGCATGTCATAGGCATCGAGGGCGTCAAGTTCAAGAAGGATCACCTATGCGGTGCCTGTGAAGCTGGAAAGATGACGAGGGCCAAGCATCCCTCGAAGACAATGTTGACAACGACTCAATCCTTCGAACTGCTACACATGGACCTCTTCGGTCCCACTCACTACTCAACTCTTACTACTACTGCTTGTCTCTATGGCTTCGTCATTGTTGATGATTATTCAAGATATACATGGGTGCATATAATCCTCTACAAGACTGAAGTGCAGGATGTCTTCAGACGCTTCGCCAATCGAGCCATGAACAACTATGGCGTCAAGATCAAGCACATCAGAAGTGACAATGGCACTGAATTCAAGAACACTGGCCTCGACACTTATCTTGATACTTTGGGCATCACTCATGAGTTCTCAGCTCCGTACACGCCGCAGCAGAATGGCATCGTGGAACGCAAGAACAGAACACTTATTGAGATGGCCCGGACGATGCTCGATGAATACAAGACTCCAAGAAAGTTCTGGCCTGAAGCCATTGATACTGCATGCCATATTATCAACCGTGTTTATCTTCACAAGCTTCTGAACAAAACATCCTATGAGCTCCTCACTGGTAAGAAGCCAAATGTCAGTTACTTCAGAGTATTTGGTGCCAGGTGCTGGATCAAGGATCCACATCACACTTCAAAATTTGCACCGAAAGCACATGAAGGTTTTATGCTTGGATACGGAAAGGATTCGCACTCCTACAGAGTCTTCAACCTCTTTCACTATAAAGTGGTTGAAACTGTGGATGTGCGGTTCGATGAGACTAACGGCTCGCAAAGAGAGCACCTGCCAAATGTGCTAGATGAAGTTCCATCCAGTGAATCCATCAAGCTTATGGGAACTGGAGAAATCATACCGTCTGAAGCTCAGCCTGAAGAGGAACTCATCATCTCTGCACCTGATCAACCTGAAGACAATGCTCAGCCTGAAGACAATCCTTCTAACGATGACAATGATCAGCAAGAGCAAAATCTTCGTCCTGTTCATCCTCGTGTTGCAAATGAAGTACAAATTGAGAGAATAATCGGTAGCATCAATGCACCTGGTCCACTCACTCGTTCAAGGGCAACACAACTAGCAAATTTCTGTGGACACTTTGCATTCGTCTCAATATCTGAACCCAAGAAAGTTGATGAAGCCTTCATGGAACCTAAGTGGATTCAAGCTATGCAAGAAGAGCTTCAACAATTTGAGCTGAATAATGTATGGGAACTGGTCAAGCGTCCTGATCCTCGTAAGCACAATATCATAGGCACTAAATGGATATATCGCAACAAGCAAGATGAGCATGGTCAAGTTGTCAGAAACAAAGCTCGTCTCGTTGCTCAAGGATACACTCAAGTTGAAGGAATTGACTTCGATGAAACATTTGCTCCTGTGGCTAGGCTTGAAGCTATACGCATACTGCTGGCCTATGCAAATCATCATAACATTCTTCTGTATCAAATGGATGTGAAGAGCGCTTTTCTCAATGGCAAGATTGAAGAAGAAGTGTATGTTGCACAACCGCCTGGCTTTGAAGATCCAAAACATCCTGACATGGTTTATAAGCTCAACAAGGCACTGTATGGCCTCAAACAAGCCCCTCGTGCTTGGTATGACACACTCAAGGACTTCCTGAAGAGCAAAGGCTTCAAACCTGGTTCTTTGGATCCCACACTCTTCACGAAGACATATGATGGTGAACTGTTTGTGTGCCAAATATATGTGGATGACATTATCTTCGGCTGCACCAACCAGAAATACAGTGATGAGTTTGGATATATGATGCAAGAGCAATATCAGATGTCCATGATGGGTGAGCTGAAGTTCTTCCTTGGTCTTCAAATACGACAGCAACGCAACGGCATCTTCATATCTCAAGAGAAATACCTCAAAGATTGCCTGAAGAAGTTTGGAATGCAAGACTGCAAAGGTTACACGACGCCAATGCCAGCTAAACACCATCTGGGTCCCGACGACAATGGTAAAGAGTTCGATCAAAAGGTATACCACTCCATGATTGGTTCTTTGCTTTATTTATGTGCATCTAGGCCAGATATCATGCTTAGTGTTTGCATGTGTGCCCGATTCCAAGCGGCACCAAAGGAATCGCATCACTTAGCTGTGAAGCGAATTCTTCGATATTTGGCTCACACCCCAACACTAGGATTATGGTATCCAAAGGGCTCAGAGTTTGATCTAGTTGGATTCTCGGATGCTGATTATGCTGGTGACAAGGTGGATCGCAAGTCTACATCAGGCACATGTCACTTTCTGGGACGATCACTTGTATGTTGGTCTTCAAAGAAGCAGAACTGTGTATCTCTCTCCACTGCTGAATCTGAATACATTGCTGCTGGATCTTGCTGCGCTCAGCTTCTATGGATGAAGCAAACACTCAAAGACTATGGCATTCATCTGAAGCAAGTGCCACTCTACTGCGACAACGAAAGCGCCATCAAGATTGCTAACAACCCAGTTCAGCACTCGAAGACAAAGCACATTGAAATTCGTCATCACTTTCTTAGAGATCATGTCATGAAGGAAGATATTGATATCATACACGTCAACACTGAAGAGCAACTGGGAGATGTCTTCACAAAGCCCTTGGATGAGAAAAGGTTTTGCAAGTTACGGTGTGAGCTAAATATCTTGGAATCCTCAAATGTCCTGTGATCAGGCACACATCCTAACACTTATGCATGTTGATGACTTAGATGTGCAACACACAAAGTAAAGTATGTCTTCAATCAATGAAAACTTACATTCTGAGTGTGAATACATTAACGTGGAATTTGACTTCGGAGCGCCACGATAATTGTGCGTCGTGTCTGGGTCTAATACTTCCTATACGGTGGGTAACGCCACCACCAAATTCTTCCCTTAGAAGTGTTTTTCACATGGCGTTACATTTGCAAAGTCTTTGCATTTTGTTTGTCTTCAATGTTAACATGGCCTCATGTTTATCTTCAATTTAGTTTCTGTCCTCTACAGCATTAACTTATAGCTATGTCTTCACGTTGAATCTTTTGAACTAAGTGAATGTGATCGGACCCTAACCTTTCTATGCTCCTGTCTCAAGTCTATCTATCCAAATCATATGCATTCTATTGAAACTGTCGAATGTATTTGTTGTGTCCTTGTCAGTAGGAGATACAAAGATAAACATTAAATCCGTTTTTAAATGCTCAATCCTTTTGCCTGAAACCCGGAGAAGTGGGAATGACCACCCGACAATCCAGGCGTGCGTGGGAACGTGGAACAACCTCCAATGTGTTGCATGATCGCCACGTGTCCTTCAGATGTGAACCGCCAGGAGCACCTGCGTAATAACGTTGTGTCATCCCTGTCTCTATAAATACACGCCTCACCCCAATCATTATCTCTTCTTCCACTCTCGCACAAACCCTAGCGCCACCGCTAGCACTCGACGACGCCGGCGACGAAGCGCTTAGCTATCGGGACCTCACCGACGCCGTCCTCATGCCGGTCGCGGACATCATCTTCTCCACCGTCGTCGTAGGTGTCCTCCGTCGCCAAGTTAGGGCACGAAAGATCGAACTGCTCGGCCTCCTCTCCCACTCCGTCTAGCAGTTCCTTGTGCGGTAAATAAAACCTCTTTTTACAGTCTTTTTGATCTGATAGATTCATCCTTTACAACCACACGTGGTTTCTATTCCCACAAGTTGGATCTATCTAATTCTGCATCTCATAGCATGCCTAGTATGTTCACTTATGCTTCACAAAGTAGTTAGATTCCTCACTTGTACTTATTCATGGTTTCGTACAAATTTGGAACCAACTCTCTACATATGAGTGAATGTCTTCGCACTATGAGGTCAATGTCTTCTAAACTAATTTATCTTCAAAATCTTCTGGGAATGCATATGACCTCTTCCCCTTCCCCCGCACCTTTAGTGCTGTCACAGGTACATGTCCGTGGGAGAATCCCTTGGTTCTCATAGTCTACATTCATTTGCAGAGTTCTTACAGCATCATATAAATTCTCCTGAAGCTAGTTCTTGTCTAACCAGTAGATGGAAGACTTTGACAGTGTTGAAGACTTTCAGTATAAACTTCATGGCAACAGAGAAATCTGCAAGGAAGGGTGGCAGACAGCGCCGTGGAAACACCTAAAGAGATTTGCCTCCTGACCTCTATGAGCTGTACAAGACAGATCCAGAGGAGGACTACAATCAGCGGAAGACCCGAATCCAATGGATTCTAAGATATTGGGCAGAACAATGGTACAAGTACAGGTTCGTGACCCAGGAATATGCTGAGAAGAATGCCATCAGACGACCCTGGGGAGACATCTTGTATAAAAACCTTCAACCCAGGTCCAGAGCTGAAGCCATTGAACAAGGCTTCTATCCTTGCATGGTCCATGGACCACCGCCTGCATATGCAGACCCATCTTCATTGCTATGGTGTCGTGACGACAATCTATTCAAGCGAAACTTCCAGTTTGCCAAGAACTCGGCCAAAGATAACAAGAAGTCGCGGGGATTAGACTTCAATCCAGGCCCCTCTGCTCCTCGTGCTGATGGCACACGCGAAGCTGAACCCAATCTGGTTGGGCCCTTCTATAACTTAGAAGGTCTCATCACTCACATAAAGGTTCAAGGGCCAGTCGTGGATCAACCTGCAGATGACGCTAATTCTGACGAAGCGCCTGCACCATCGAAGCCATAGAAGCTGAAGAAACCTAAAGCTTCGAAGCCTTCCCCTACACCAAAGGTTTCACGGGCGAAGCCTTTGGCCACTGCACCTCCTGAAGACAGTGTGCAGTCTGAAGATCTTTCACGCATCTCCAAGCCCACCAAAGTGAAGAAGCCCATGCAACCCATTGGTCAAGCACTGACCCATGCTGCTGTTTTGCAAAATGAAAATGATGCCATTGATCTGTCCAGTGACGACGATCTTGGCAATGTCGCTCTTGAGCAGTTGATCAAGAGCAAGCAACAGGCGGAAATCTTCAATGACCTCCCTCTCTTTGATGTGGAAATCTTAAACACATTTATTGATGAGTGGTGTGACAGCCCAAATGTCAGCTTTGATGATCTTTAGCTTCCTATTGGCCTCAGCCTCGCCTTCCACGGAGCCATTGCTCCTGAGCTGGCTCTAGCTCAGAAAATTGTTGAGCTGAAGCATAAGATCGATTATGAAAAGGCTCAGTTCAAGAAGCACGTGGCCAAGCTCAATGTTGAAGACATTGAAAACTTCAAGGTCATGATGCATGAGCTCAAGGAAGCATTCCACAAGAAACGCGAAGAAGCCAAAGGTTCTCGTGAGCGCATGAAGGATCTTGCTGCCAAATGTGTTCAAGGATACAATGAAGCTGAAAAGTGCAAGGCTTTGGGGCGACCAGGCATCGACCCCAGAATGGCTGCCAAGAAGAAGAAGAAGCCAGCTGTGGCAGAACTAGAAGCATCAAGGAAGGTAGAACCTCGCATTGTCTTCCCTGCCAGTATGACAGGCTCGAAGCCTAAGGTCCCCATAGTGGCTTCAGAACTCAAGAAAACAAGGGCAGCTGAAGCCGAAGCCAGAAAACGCAAATCCAAAGCCACCACTGATGATGCTCCCCCAACCAAGAAACGGAAAACAAAGAAGAGAGACTGGGCTGCTCCCACAGAGCCCCTTGATGTTGAGCCAATCTCTGTGGCTCGTCCTGCGTCCGAACATCGAGAGCGCCAGTTGATAGTTCATGAGCCTGCTTCCACAGAGGCTCCTGAAGCTGAAGGCAATCCAGCTGTTGACCCCACCACAGCTGAAGACATTGGTCCTCATGACAATGTTGAAGATGATGAAGTCCTTCCTCAGATCGAGCGCAATTTGGTATCATCGCCTGTGCTCACGCACAGCAAGCTCATCAGCATTGGTCATCCTCTGACGCCAAGTGCTCAGGATGCTTCATGGGCTGATCACCCACAACAACAAGACACCCCAAGTGCTCCCCAACCACAAGATGACGATGACTTTGAGGCCCAGCCGACTCCATCTCCACAAGTGTCGCCAGCATTCCGCAGGCTTCGCAAAGGATCAAGGCCCCAAGTCACTCCAACTGTGAACGTCTCTGAGTCTGAAGCCAAAACGGCTAAAGATATTCCGGCTGCATCAGCCGATGAAGAAGAAGAACCAAGAGTTGAAGTAGAAAGAGTTGCTACACCCCCGTCCCACCAAGATGTTGTTCTCGAGGAGAACGTGTCCGACCCTCCAGCTTCTGAAGTGGAGGTTAACAATACTGAGGCGGCCACCAACATCAACACTGAAGCCAATGACGTTGTCATGGCTGAAGCTAATGTGGCGCCTGAAGCTAATGCACCTCAAGCCACTGCAGCGCTCGAAGCCAATACTGATGCACCTGAAGCCACTGCAGCGCCCGAAGCCAATACTGAAGCACCTAAAGCCAATGTGGCCCCTGAAGCCCATGTCAACGACAATGCCAATGCTTCTGTACCCCCTCCAAGACCTCATACAATTGAGCTGGCATTTGATCATGGTCAGCCTGTTATGGTCCGATGGCCCATTCTGGTTCCTCCACCTGCTGCGGGTCCACAATTTGACTATCATGTCGAGCACAGACCTCAAGTCCAGAAGCCCAAGCCAAGACTTCCAAGATTCCCAGGCACTGCAACTTCACCTGGGGTCTTCAATGTGAATGGCTTCGAGGCACATAACACCTTCTTCAACAGCGCCAAGAACCCTTGCACCAAACCTCGCATTTCATCGGAACGGTTCTGGAGCTATCAACAGCGCAGCTACTATTCCTGCGTCTTATACAATCAAGGCCGCATATTTCCCCATATGCATCTTGACACTAAAGCTCTAGCTGGCCTGCCCTGTCTAGAAGAAGTGTTGGGTTGCTTCAGAGATGCTGGACTCCTGAAATTTGTCACAGAGAAGGAACAATGGAATGAAGAGCTTCTGTTACAGTTCTATGCAACTCTTCACATTCGAGGCTACAACAGGGATCCAAACACTTGGGTCCTTGAGTGGATGACAGGCAATGTCCATCATAAAGCCAAAGCTCTTGATATTATTGAGCTCACAGGCCTGCCCACTCCTGGTGAATACTATGAACCAGGTTGTCAACAACACCAGAATGCTTTGGAGAGCATTTTTCAGAAGCCAGAACCCAACATGAGCCAAATGTTGAGCATGATGAAGCCTTTGCCTCACGACACTGACTACCCATCTGAATTCTTTGTTGAAGACCTAGAGTATCTGCCTCGCACCATTTATCATGTCATCAGAAAAACTCTATGGCCTGTCAAAGGACATTCATCTGCAGCGAAGCTTGAAGGAGCAATGAAGACTTTGGTTTTCTATATCTTCAATGGCATCAGCTTCAATTCTCAAGACTTCTTCATCAGGCAGTTGGCTGCATCTGGCTCCGACATTTTTGGGTTGAAGTTCTATGCTCCATGGGTAATGCGTCTTATCAAGCTTCTCTCTACCTTCAACTATCAGCCGTCTGCGCGCAATCATCTTGTATTCTTGCCAGAGGTTGATCTGTCTATTGAAGCTATTTACCCAGAGCCTGCTAAGGATCCCATTTATCTTCATAATGCTGATCGTCAAAGCTTCACCCAGCCCATTGAAGGCGTTCAGGCAGTCTCGCGTGTTTATCCCTTGGCTGGCAATACACGTGCCCCTCGCGCTCAAACTTAGAACTTTGCCTAGTTTAACATGGTGGCTTTACTTTGCATGTTTAATAACTCTAAATTGTGTTTAGGGCAGATCAGTACCACAACCAAAATATGCACATGAGGATTTTTCCGGACTTGTTGCTTGCTATTCCGGCCTCATTTAAACTTGCCTAGTTAGGTATTTTTCATTTGCTTCACCCTCTTGCCATGCTAACAACATTTAATCTTGTTGGGTACATAACGAGAGAGAAGTAAATAAGTCATGTGGTGTTTTCTTCAATATATAACTCCGTTGCATAATGAGCTCCACTTAATTTGTAGTATTGTTTGTGCACTTTGCCATGCCATGCTTCATTAAACCGTACATGCATCATACTCAATTGTGCATCATGCCATGTTGATGTGTTGGTTGTTTACTATGTTGTTTGCTTCTTTTCGGTGTTGCTTCTTCGGGTTGGTTCCAATAACGTCGTGTGTGTGAGGATCCGTTCGACTACGTCCGTTTATCTTCTTCATGGACTCGTTCTTCTTCCTTGCGGGATTTCAGGCAAGATGACCATACCCTCAAAATCACTTCTATCTTTGCTTGCTTAGTTGCTCGCTCTTTTGCTATGCCTATGCTGCGATACCTATCACTTGCTTATCATGCCACCCATATTGTTGAACCAAGCCTCTAACCCACCTTGTCCTAGCAAACCGTTGTTTGGCTATGTTACCGCTTTGCTCAGCCCCTCTTATAGCGTTGTTCGTTGCAGGTGAAGATTGAAGTTTGTTCCTTGTTGGAACATGGAGATGTTGTTCCTTGTTGGAATATGTTTACTTGTTGGGATATCACAATATCTCTTATTTAATTAATGCATCTATATACTTGGTAAAGGGTGGAAGGCTCGGCCTTATGCCTGGTGTTTTGTTCCACTCTTGCTGCCCTAGTTTCCGTCATATCGGTGTTATGTTCCTGGATTTTGCGTTCCTTACGCAGTTGGGTTATAATGGGAACCCCTTGACATTTCGCCTTGAATAAAACTCCTCCAGCAAGGCCCAACCTTGGTTTTACCATTCGCCACCTAGCCTTTTTCCCTTGGGAGTCGCGCATCCCGAGGGTCATCTTTATTTTAACCCCCCCCCCCCGGGCCAGTGCTTGTCTAAGTGTTGGTCCGAACTAGAGCCACTTGCGGCGCCACCTCGGGGAAACTTGAGGGATGGTTGTAGCTGTACGTAGTGTTCATCCGGTGTTGCCCTGAGAACGAGATATGTGCAGCTCCTATCAGGATGTTGGCGCATCGGGCGGTCTTGTTGGTCTTGTTTTACCTGTCAAAATGTCTTGTAACCGGGATTCCGAGCCTGATCGGGTCTTCCCGCTAGAAGGAATATCCTTCATTGACCGTGAGAGCTTGTGATGGGCTAAGTTGGGACACCCCTGCAGGGATATGATCTTTCGAAAGCCGTGCCCGCGGTTATGGGCAGATGGGAATTTGTTAATGTCTGGTTGTAGAAAACCTGAAGTTGACCTTAATTAAAATACATCAACCACGTGTGTTACCGTGATGGTCTCTTCTCGGCGGGGTTCGGGAAGTGAACACGGTGTTGGAGTTATGCTTGACGTAGGTTGTTCTAGGATCACTTCTTGATCATAGTTTCTCGACCGTGCTTTTGCCTTCTCTTCTCGCTCTGCTTTTGCGTATGTTAGCCACCATATATGCTAGTCGCTTGCTGCAGCTCCACCTCATACCTTTTACCTTACCCATAAGCTTAAATAGTCTTGATCGCGAGGGTGCGAGATTGCTGAGTCCCGTGACTCACAGATACTTCCAAAACCAGTTTGCAGGTACCGATGTTACCGAGCAGGTGATGCAAACAAGCTCAAGGAGGAGCTCGATGAAGATCTTGTCCTTTGTGTTGTTTCATTCTAGTTGATCAGTAGTGGAGCCCAGTCGGGACGATCGGGGATCTGTGTAGCGTTTGGGGTAGTCTTCTTTTATTTTGGTTCCGTAGTTGGACCTTGAGTGTATTTGGATGATGTAATGCTTTATTCATGTAATTGTGTGAAGTGGCGAGTGTAAGCCAACTATGTATCTTTTCCCTTATTGTATTGCATGGGTTGTTTGCGAAGATTACCTCACTTGCGACATTGCTTTCAATGCGGTTATGCCTCTAGGTCGTGCTTTGACACGTGGGAGATATAGCCGCATCGAGGGCGTTACATAAGCACAGGAGCCAGGCAACCCAGCTTGCGAAACACTTAAGTCAACATGGTGCATATTGTGGCGTAATACACGAACAAGGAATGAAGCCGTACAAGTATAATCATATGTAAGAGGAAAGGCTTCATAAAGGAAGCCCCTCAATAAACGGGGTATTTGAATTCGTGTGTCACAAACAAAGGTTGGATAAGGAATTTTGTCACAAACAACTTTTTTCCAAAAAAGTATAATGCTTGGTCAAACCGAACAAATTTTAAAGCTGAAAGTTTTTGAGCATGAAAGCGACTTAGCTGGTTAATGTGCTCGATGTTGATAACGCAGGCCGAGATTGTGGAGGGACAAGATCCCAGCCCCCAAGCCGGTCCCGAGATGTCCGAGTAAAGAGCTCGGCTTGATTAAGTGGTGACGCAGCATAGTCGATGGGCGAGGTGAAAACCCCAGTCCGACCATGGCGACGGAGCAGGCCAGCAGTGTGACGCCGAAGCCCCCCAGCGTGTGTTAATGAAGTGATGATGAAGCCCCGGTCAGCCGAGGTGACGTGGTACGTTGGTACGCCGAGGTGACATCACTTCCTGTCCCGGATTATCTACATGTGCATAGAAAATAGTGCAAGCCGGAGATAATAGGAAAAAATATTGCATAATAATAATTTTCGCAAAGTGAGTAATAAAAAAATATGGCATGTGCACCGAACACTCGATGCGGTAGAGCTCTCTCGGCGATGCCGAAATCCCCGAGGCAACCAAACACGACCAACAAGGTGATCACGCGAGCCGATTTACACCGATTGGGACGACGGCATCAGCTTGCCGAAGAGACCACGTGACGCAGTCGAAGTCCATCACCTACAGACATAAAATAGTGCGGTCCAAAAACGATAATTGATTTTCGCAAAAAATAATTTATTGAAAGAATGTGGCCTGGCACTGAAGTCATGTCGATGCAGGGCATCGGCGTGACGCGGTGAAGGCGTGGCCAAGCCCGAATTCGCAGGCCGGTGTGAGTTCCGAATGCGGCATTCGCGGAACTGTATACGGAAACTGACCGAACCACTACGCCACCGTTGTTAATGCGGCCATCATTTGATAGACATGTGTATAGATGATGAAACAAACCGGAGTAATAATTTCTTGGGAAAAATAAACCCAAGCAAGAAAAAATACTAGGATTAATAGCACCTGGTTTGTCTGTTGTAGCAATCTGAAGAAAGGTTACTCCCAAACATGGGACTCGATCCGCACACCCATTGCCTGATGGGTGATGAAGCGGTGGCGTGGTGATGTTGGCAAAGGTTGGCTCGCCGAGAAAAAGCCCGTGGTCCAGCTAATGTGATGAAGCTGGTCGGCTGGTGACGCCGAAGTCTCCGAAGTAAGTTGATGAAGAGATGGTGAAGCCCTCGGTCTATCCAAGGAGATGGAGTGGGTCGGTAAGGAGACGTTGCAGCTACCATGTCGGCCGAGGTGTTGAAGCAGTTCGGCGGGATGGACATCGGCTTGAAGAAGCAACAGTGCGGCCATGCCGACGCAGGTCGTAACTTGTGACGTGGTCAATGCCGGTTTGATGAAGTGACCATGCGGCGATGCCTGTGTGCCTGCTCCGTGTAATCCGTGGAGCGGCGATGTTGGTGATGATTTATCCTTGTTGATTCCGAACTCTTGTTCGCTCGCCGAGATGATGATCTGAAGAAGTTGAGCTCGGCTCAAAAGGCGACGACGTGTCTAGCGCGGGTCGGCAGCCATGGAGCAATATTGCCGGACTGATTTGACACCAGCATGATAGTGAAGATTACCTCAGAGGAGGCTTAAAATTTTATGGGCACATGTTTAAAAACAATGCACAATACCTTAGGAGAAAATTCCTTTAAGAAGGTTGTCCCATATCACGTTCATAAAGAAACATGAATTCGGATCGGATCCGTATTCGCGCAGGAAACAGATCTGGAAAGTGATGCACTAATAGGAAGGTTCCCGGAGTTTGAACGGTCAGATCGAGTTGAAATTTTGAGGGATGTTATATATAGGAATTCCACAGCCAATCAACGGTTGGATCTTCCAAACGATGTCCGAGCTAGGTGCTGGAGACCACGCCCTAAACTCGTCCAGATTCCCGTACAGATTTGACAGGGTTCCGGTATATCGTAGATTGTCGGAGATTCCTCCATCGGAACTCGACAAAATTTTGCATGGTTATTGTAGACTCAATTCCGCACAATTTTATTGAAGGGATCGTCAAAGTGATGATCAAAGAGGTGGTGGAAGCGAATACAAGTTCGCTGTTCAGAAAAACAGCACGGTCGCCCGAGGGCAATGTTGACGTTGAGCCCCCGAGCTCCATGGATGATTCCTCTATGATCTTGATAGAGATAGGAGTTGATGTTGAGGAAGGCCCTCGTCCGAACATGACGATCAGAGATGGAGCGTGGTCCTTGGTTGAGCCAAGGTGACCAGTCGAGCCGGCGACGAAGATGCCGGCATCGTAGTTGACCTGTGGGCGAGCCATTGATCCTTTGCCGATTACACAGCGGAACTCTCAATAAAAGCACCATTGTCGGTGTGAAAACCGGCTGATCTCGGGTAGGGGGTCCCAAGTTGTGTATCATGGATCGATGGGTAATAGGAAACAGGGGACACGATATTTACCCAGGTTCGGGCCCTTTTGATGGAGGTAAAACCCTACGTCCTGCTCTTGTTTATATTGATGGAGTATCAAGTACAGAGTTGATCTACCTCGAGATCATATGTCGTGGTCTAAAACCTGAGGGTATGATGAATAATGTCATAATAATCTACCGACTAGCCTGGCCTCGGCTTATATAATGTACCAGAGGCCTAGGATAACAAGAGTCCTAGTCGAATACGTCGATGGAGAGGAGTCCTTGTCTTGATCACCAAGTCTTGTGAAATCTTCCTTGTATATGTCTTCGGCTGTCCGAACTGGCCCATGAGTAAACGGCCATGGGGGTCCTCGGCCCAATCCAACTGATCGGGACGATGTGGTGAGTACCCCTAGTCCAGGACACCGTCAGCCACCCTGACTGGTCGGGTTGTACTGTTGCCCCTTCATGCCGCACCTCTTCTTTCCCTTGCCTGGCCTTTCATCATCAGACTCGGGGTCCTTCATACTATCAGAGTTGGCATACTTAAGAAGGGTTGCCATGAGCACCCCCATGTCACTGCAATGGCGCTTAAGCCACCCAAGCTTCTGTTTGAGAGGGAGGAAACGGCAATTTTTCTCCAACATTAAAACTGCTAAGCCGACGTTGATATTATCTGATGAGTGTATGATAGTTGAGACCCGACGCACCCAGCTGGTTGTTGACTCGCCTTCACCTTGGACACAAGAAACCAAATCCACGATTGACATAGGTTGCTTGCACCTATCTTTGAAATTTTGAATAAAACGGGCCTTCAGCTCTACCCATGACTTAATGGAGTTGGCGCGCAGCCCCTTCAACCAAGTACGAGCTGGCCCTTCTAACATCATAGTGAAATACTTAGCACATGCAGCCTCACAAATATCCAGCATCTCCATGGCCATCTCATAACTTTCAACCCAAGCCTCAGGGGGTTGATCTGCTGTGTAATTAGGCACCTTGTGAGGGCCCTTGAAATCCTTGGGCAAGCGCTCGTTACGCAGAGCCGACACTAAACAGGGCACACCCAAGGTCCTAGAGGTCACACCTATCTCCACTGAGTTTGTCGGGTAAACCGGAGACTGTCGATGAGCCGCTTGCTGAGTCGCCAGCTTGGCCTCCCGACGCACCCTGCCCTGATCCACCAAGGTCTGAGCATTGGCACCACCGCGCGCCGAGTTACGATGCTGTTCGCTGCTTGAGACCATTGGTTCGTCAATGTGCCTGCTGTAACTCCGACTTGGATGAGGGGTTGAGTGGATCCGCTCGCGACTGTAAGAATAAGCCGCCTGCTGAGCCACGACTGTCTAAAAGAAGTTCCCTGGCCCGTCGTGTCTTTACTGCTGCTGGAGACTCGCCTTCAACTCGTAGAGCTTCCAATCATGACGCTGGAGCAATTATATTGTCCAAAGGGTTAGAATAATGACCCGGTGGTGTCGAAACATGTTGAGGTGGAATATATCACAAGCGGAGAGCCCATCGTGCGCAGCTGAACCGGAGCTCCGGCCCCAGGCGCTTCGACCGTCCGGTTTACCACCGGCGGATCACTGGTCCCTGCTCCAGGCGTGTTAAATAGGCTCCTTGGCTCATAAACCGGGGGTAGATGACTCTGGTGTCTCCTTCTCATGACCTCATTTGAAGCATTCTGATCCAATGTGAACCGGAAGGAATCGGCTTGGATCCGCTGCGCGTGTGCATCCAAAATGGCCCGTTCTGCAGCCATCCTGGTGTTCTCAGCCACCAAGTCTTCCTTGGCTTGAGCTATCTCAGCTCGCAACTTGGCTACATCCACCTTGTGCTGATCCTGGTTGTCCGGGGTTACCTCCACCCCCATCAAAGTTGCCAGTGCCTCTAACAACTTGGTGAGAACTTGAGTCAGCGGGCGCGCAGAGCCACTAGCACCAATCGCCGCCGCAGCCATCGAACTAGAGGTCATGGCCATGGTGGTTGTTGAACCAAGCGTCGGTTGTGTACCGACCATGAAAAATGCAACCCTGTTCGGCGGCTCATAGGGGTCTGGAATATTGTCACCATCGTAATAGCCCCCAAGCCGACCGTCTTGAAGTTGATACAATGAGTTAGTCTCGCCCATGGACAACTCACCATCAGAATAAATGGCCGTCTCACCACCAGACACAGATCCATCTTCAATTTCTGCCCCATGGATGAAACCAACAAAGTCACGCTTCATGGCGGGTTGAACCTGGGCAGGTCGTGCGCATTGAGCCGTCTCGATGATGTCTGTGCAGATGTCTAGCTCAGGGCCCGGTTCGCCGATCTTGCCGATGAAGACGTGGATTCCACCGAAGGGGACCCAGTACCCGTACTCGATTGAGCCAGCATCGGGGCCCTAGCCTGCTGCTACCTCTTGAGCACTGCGTTGGTTTTCCCTTGAAGAGGAAAGCGTGATGCAGCAAAGTAGCGTAAGTATTTCCCTTAGTTTTTGAGAACCAAGGTATCAATCCAGTAGGAGGCTACGTGTGAGTCCCTCGCACCTACACAAAACAAATAAATCCTCGCAACCAACTCGATAAGGGGTTGTCAATCCCTACACAATCACTTACAAGAGTGAGATCTGATAGATATGATAAGATAATATTTTTGGTATTTTTATGATAAAGATGCAAAGTAAAATAAAAGGCAATGAAAATAACTAAGCGTTGGAAGATTAATATGATGAAGATAGACCCGGGGGCCATAGGTTTCACTAGTGGCTTCTCTCAAGAGCATAAGTATTTTACGGTGGGTGAACAAATTACTGTTGAGCAATTGACAAAATTGAGCATAGTTATGAGAATATCTAGGTATGATCATGTATATAGGCATCACGTCCAAGACAAGTAGACTGACTCCTGCCTGCATCTAATACTATTACTCCACACATCGACCGCTATACAGCATGCATCTAGAGTATTAAGTTCATAAGAATAGAGTAACGCTTTAAGCAAGATGACATGATGTAGAGGGATAAATTCATGCAATATGATAAAAAAACATCTTGTTATCCTCGATGGCAACAATACAATACGTGCCTTGCTGCCCCTACTGTCACTGGAAAAGGACACCGCAAGATTGAACCCAAAGCTAAGCACTTCTCCCATTGCAAGAAAGATCAATCTAGTAGGCCAAACCAAACTGATAATTTGAAGAGATTTGCAAAGATAACCAATCATACATAAAAGAATTCGGAGAAGATTCAAATATTGTTCATAGATAAACTTGATCATAAACCCACAATTCATCGGTCTCAACAAACACAGCGCAAAACAAGATTACATCGAATAGATCTCCACAAGAGTGGGGGAGAACTTTGTATTGAGATCCAAAAGGAGAGAAGAAGCCATCTAGCTAATAACTATGGACCGGAAGGTCTGAGGTAAACTACTCACACTTCATCGGAAGGGCTATGGTGTTGATGTAGAAGCCCTCCGTGATCAATGCCCCCTCCGGCGGAGGGGGAATCGATCACGGAGTGCTTCTACATCAGCACCATAGCCTCTCCGATGATTTGTGAGTAGTTTACCACAGACCTTCGGGTCCATAGTTATTAGCTAGATGGCTTCTTCTCTCTCTTTGGATCTCAATACAAAGTTCTCCTCGATTCTCTTGGAGATCTATTTGATGTAATTCTTTTTGTGGTGTGTTTGTCGAGATCCGATGAATTGTGGGTTTATGATCAAGATTATCTATGAACAATATTTGATTCTTCTCTGAAATCTTTTATGCATGATTTAATATCTTTGCAAGTCTCTCCGAATTATCAGTTTGGTTTGGCCTACTAGATTGATCTTTCTTGCAATTGGAGAAGTGCTTAGCTTTGGGTTCAATCTTGCGGTGTCCTTTCCCAGTGACAGCAGGGCAGCAAGGCATGTATTGTTTTGTTGCCATCAAGGATAAAAAGATGGGGTTTATATCATATTGCTTGAGTTTATCCCTCTACATCATGTCATCTTGCCTAATGCGTTACTCTGTTCTTATGAACTTAATACTCTAGATGCATGTTGGATAGCGGTTGATGTGTGGAGTAATAGTAGTAGATGCAGAATCGTTTCGGTCTACTTGTCGCGGACGTGATGCCTATATACATGATCATGCCTAGATATCCTCATAATTATTCGCTTTTATATCAATTGCTCGACAGTAATTTGTTCACCCACCGTAGAATTTGCTATCTTGAGAGAAGCCACTAGTGAAACCTATGGCCCCCGGATCTATTCTCCATTATATTATTCTCCCAATAACTAGCCATTTCTGTCGCCGCTTATTTTGCAATATTTACTTTCCAATCTATACAAAAATACCAAAAATATTTATCTTATTATCTCTATCGGATCTCACTTTCGTAAGTGACCATGAAGGGATTGACAACCCCTTTATCGCGTTGGTTGCGAGGTTCTTGTTTGTTTGTGCAGGTACGAGGGACTTGCATGTAATCTCCTACTGGATTGATACCTTGGTTCTCAAAAACTAAGGGAAATACTTACGCTACTTTGCTGCATCACCCTTTCCTCTTCAAGGGAAAACCAACGCATGCTCAAGAGGTAGCAAGAAGGATTTCTGGGATAAGAGTTTGTGATGGGTACTTGGTATGTCTTGACTTGTGCGTAGATCTCCCCGGCAACGGCGCCAGAAATCCTTCTGACAACCCCTTTATCGCGTTGGTTGCGGGGTTCTTGTTTGTTTGTGCAGGTACGAGGTACTTGTGTGTAATCTCCTACTGGATTGATACCTTGGTTCTCAAAAACTGAGGGAAATACTTACACTACTTTGCTGCATCACCCTTTCCTCTTCAAGGGAAAACCAACACATGCTCAAGAGGTAGCAATCCCTTCAAAGCTGCCCTTCAAGAACTCGAAACCACCATGCGTTGGCCCCATGGTGGGCGCCAACTGTCGTGGAATTGTCACGGCAGATGTCCTGGCAGAAGGACTTAGTCGTGGAGCCATCGCAACTAGGTTAGCTTAAAGGGGTTAAATGGGACAAAGGACACAGGAGTTCATACTAGTTCGGCCCCTTGCAGTGAAGGTAAAGGCCTAGTCTAGTTTGAGGTGGTATTGTTTGGGTTTCGATTACCAGGGAGCAAATACGCTTGACCTAGTTCTCGATCTCTTGTTTCTTGCCCTAAACCGCCGCCAGGTCGTCCCCTTATATACATAGGTTAACGCCCAGCGGCTCACGGAGTCCCGGACGGCTCATACACAACGTGTCCGACTCGGTGACTAACTATCCCTTGCCTTACAATACAAGTCACACATATATGGCGGTTTACACCTGTAGACCTCAAGTCGCCTTTGGGCTTCGGGCCTTTTGTAAGCCTGCTTCACGAACTGCCATCTTCAACATCTTCATGGGCTTTGTTATTGTGAACCTCCAGTGGTATGACCCGGCCCCTCCTAGGCGGGTCATACCCAATAGTCATATCCCCAACAGGTGAGTTAATAGAAGAGAGAGACGAGCGATAGTACTAGAGAAGTGTTGTGCGGACGTTGGTGCCTGGACGATCCCTGCATGACAAGGAAGATCAGTTCATCCATGCATGTGATCAGACTCCGGCAGACACGCATGGATTGGCTATCGTCTACATATCATGCAGGTCGTGTTGTACAAGGCTGTAGTTCTGATGGGAAATCCAAAAAAGGTTTCTTGTCATCTCGCAATATTAGGTGTCATGTGCTTCAGATCACTGCAAGGGTTAAACAGCGACAACTGAGTTCCTCCAAGGCGCTGGTCATTGGGGGCACATGCACGAAGACTACTCGGCTGCCATCTAGGTCAAGCCGGCTATGTTAATTAGGACATCTAATGATGGACCCCTTCTCTACGACTTTATCTTTAATTTGAGCTTTGATCCTCGTCTAGTTTGTCCGTCGGGATTCATGTTGTCTCCTTTGGGCAGTGAGGTTATGGTTTCTTGTCATGTGGCATTTTTCATGTTATATGTTATAATCCGGTGTTTTAGATCAAAATGACGACAACTGCGCCTCTGGGGCACGTGCATGAAGACTTCTCGACAGTCATTGACGAGCTCAAGCTGGCTCCGGTAGACAAAAGAAAACTAGTACTCCACTATATAGGCAGGACCTCCGCGCTTGCTTGCTAGTGTTGCTCTCTTCACACTGTCGCGTCCTCTCCAGATCTAAACACGACAGTGGTGGCCACACTCTCTCTCTCTACTCACCGCTAGTCACAGATCCAGCCGGATCCTCTCCGCCGGGGAAGGTGAGAAGGTGCAACGTTCACGCGATTGTCCTTGACGACGGCTCTTACCCACTGTCGGCAAATCCCGATCAGCGTGCCTTGTCGTTCTCTCCCAAGCACCGTTGGCTAGGGAGGGCCTCCGACCCCTTCTTCCTCGCTGTTGTAGTGTGAGAAGATCCAGCCTCCCGCTGCCCACCTAGCGACATCCCGTCGACCCTCAGGTATAACTTCCTTCGAAATTGGCCTTGCTCTACTTCCCGAGCTCCTGACATCGCTACATTTGTATCTTTTACTATTTCTCAGGTCCCCCTCGTAGATTGGATCAATCAGTTGTTCGAAAGTGATAGAGGCGAAGGTGTCCCGATGTTTCGATGAGATGGTGGCTATCGTTTCTGTGGGAGTCGACCTTGACGATCCGACTACGAACGTGTGATACGTCGCGCCTTAGAAATCACTAAACCAACTTCCGAGGGGTTATTGACCACGCCGGAGCACGATCAACCTGACCACGAGGGTCTGTTTCTTGCGAGCAAACGAAGAACAAGCAAGAAACTGAGATTGCAATCTGGATATTGCGAATATAAGATGAAAGCTTTATTGATCAAGGTGGGGTTCTGTGATGTCTTGGTCTGGTCGTTGGACACAAACGAAGTATGCGAAGTTGCAGCTATGGTGAACTTTTAATCTAAACAAAACCCAAAGTCTAAACGACGCCCTAAGGGCTGTATATATGGAGGAAGAGGGGGGAATTTCGTGGCCCTTGGAGGAGGGGTCCGAAACCAACCCTAACTCTTGTTTCCCCACACATACGGACTCTAAAAACAGCCTATACTTAAGTATTTCGAAAATACATGGGCCTGGCCCAATAATAAGGTGACGCAGCACCTAAAATAGCCTCTGAACGAAATTTATGAAGTGGCATCTTGTATATTTCGTCCAAGGCTTCATGCACTCCTTATGGTGGCTTCAAAGTCCTGAAATCATCACTTGTAACTCCGTTCTTGATCCCCTTGCGCATGCCATCATCTCCATGCTTGAACTTGTTCCAAGGTTCATCTTTCTTGTCCAAGCTAGGCCCTTCATTTGTAAGCAAAACAAATGTATCCAATTTAGGCAGCATCATATTCTCATGAACATTAGAATCGTTACCAAGAAACGAAAGTACCTGATAATTCAATTGGCGTGCGCGAGCTCTAGTAATTGGTCCAGTATGTATAGCAGCAGGGGCTGTGGGTGTAACAATGGTATTGATGTCCTCATCATCCTCCCCTTCTTGAAATGAAGTCGTCCTCGACGAAAGTTCATCGTCCTCACCCAAATAAGGCTTCAAATCTGCAATGTTAAAAGTGGGACTAACCCCAAAATCTGCAGGCAGCTCAAGTTTATATGCATTATCATTTATTTTCTCTAACACCTTAAAAGGACCATCAGCACGTGGCATTAGCTTTGATTTGCGCAAATTAGGAAATCTATCCTTACGCAAATGTAACCAAACAAGATCTCCAGGTGCAAACACAACATGTTTTCTACCCTTATCTCCAGCAAGTTTATATTTAGCATTCATACGCTCAATGTTTTCCTTAGTTAACTCATGCATTTTTAAAATCAATTCAGCACGTTCTTTAGCATCAAAATTAACCTTCTCCGAAGATGGAAGAGGCAACAAATCAATAGGTGCACGAGGTAGGAAACCATACACAATTTCAAAAGGGCACATCTTAGTAGTAGAATGCAATGAACGATTATAAGCAAATTCAATATGAGGCAAGCATTCTTCCCACATTTTCTTGTTATTCTTCAAAACAGCCCTAAGCATAGTAGACAATGTTCTATTGACTACTTCAGTTTGTCCATCAGTTTGGGGGTGACAAGTAGTACTAAAAAGCAGTTTAGTCCCCAACTTAGCCCATAAACATCTCCAAAAGTGGCTAAGAAATTTAGTATCACGATCTGAAACAATAGTATTTGGCACACCATGCAAGCGAATAATTTCACGAAAGAACAAATCAGCAACATTAACAGCATCATCGCTTTTATGACATGGTATAAAGTGTGCCATTTTCGAGAACCTATCCACGACAACAAATATGCTATCCCTCCCCTTCTTTGTTCGAGGTAAACCTAAAACAAAGTCCATAGATATATCCTCCCAAGGAACACTAGGTACAGGCAAAGGCATATATAAACCATGAGGATTGAGTCGTGACTTAGCTTTTTGACATGTAGTGCAGCGAGCAACAAAACGCTCAACATCCCGTCTCATCTTTGGCCAAAAGAAATGTGTAGCAAGTATATCCTCCGTCTTCTTGACGCCAAAGTGTCCCATTAATCCTCCTCCATGCGCCTCCTGCAACAACAAAAGACGAACGGAGCTAGCTGGAATGCATAGCTTGTTAGCACGAAACACAAATCCATCGTTAAGAACGAACTTGTTCCAAGTTCTCCCTTCCTTACAATTCTGCAATACATCTTTAAATTCAGCATCATGCACATATTGATCTTTGATGGTCTCCAAACCAAATATTTTAAAGTCAAGTTGTGAAAGCATAGTATAACGACGAGACAATGCATCAGCAATAACATTTTCTTTACCCTTCTTGTGTTTAATGACATAAGGGAAAGTCTCAATGAATTCAACCCATTTAGCATGTCTACGGTTCAGTTTTGCTTGACTTTTAATGTGTTTCAAAGATTCATGATCAGAATGTATAACAAATTCCTTGGGCCATAAATAATGTTGCCATGTTTCTAAGGTCCGAACAAGAGCATATAATTCTTTATCATAAGTAGAATAGTTCAGACTAGGCCCACTCAATTTTTCAGAAAAGTATGCAACAGGTTTGCCATCTTGTAATAACACACCTCCTAATCCAATTCCACTAGCATCACATTCAAGCTCAAAAGTCTTATTAAAATCAGGAAGTTGGAGTAAAGGAGCATGTGTCAACTTATCTTTCAATACCGTGAAGGCTTCTTCCTGTGCGGTACCCCAAACAAAAGGCACATCCTTCTTTGTAAGCTCGTTGAGAGGTGCAGCAATGGTGCTGAAATCTCTCACAAAACGCCTATAGAAACCAGCGAGGCCAAGGAAACTCCTCACTTGTGTGACCGTTTTGGGCTGCGGCCAACTCTCAATAGCTTCAATCTTGGCTTTATCAACTTCAATTCCCTGTGGAGTAACAACATAGCCAAGAAAAGATACTCGGTCGGTGCAAAAGGTGCACTTTCCAAGGTTACCAAACAAACGTGCATCACGTAGAGCAATAAAAACAGCACGTAAATGTTCCAAATGTTCCTCCAAAGATTTGCTATAAATCAATATGTCATCAAAGTAAACTACCACAAATCGTCCAATGAAAGCACGTAAAACTTCGTTCATTAACCTCATGAAAGTACTAGGTGCATTAGTTAACCCAAAAGGCATGACTAACCACTCATATAATCCAAACTTAGTTTTAAATGCTGTTTTCCATTCATCTCCCAATTTCATACGAATTTGATGGTATCCACTACGCAAATCAACTTTGGAGAATATTGTAGAGCCACTCAATTCATCAAGCATATCATCTAGCCTAGGAATAGGATGACGATAACGAATAGTAATATTATTAATGCCTCTACAATCAACGCACATACGCGACGTACCATCCTTTTTCGGCACTAAAATGATAGGAACAACACAAGGACTAAGGGATTCGCGTATATAACCTTTGTCGAGCAGTTCTTGTACTTGACGCATAATCTCCTTCGTCTCCTCTGGATTGGTACGGTATGGTGCACGGTTGGGTAATGATGCACCGGGAATTAAGTCAATTTCATGCTCAATCCCTCGAATAGGTGGTAATCCCGGTGGCACGTCTTGTGGAAAGACGTCAGCGAACTCCTGCAAAATGTTAGTGACAGCAGGAGGCAAAGAGGAAGGCACGTCCTCGAATGAAAATAATGCCTCTTTGCACACAAAAGCATAGCAAACAGATTTGCTGAAATCTAGATCATCAATATCAGATTTGGTGGCAAGTAAACATGCACTTTTCAATTTAATTTCAGAAGCAACACTAGATGGTTTATTATTAGGTTTCATTTGTTGCTCAAATTCTTTTGCCACAATATGATTTTCACTCTTATTTTTCTCCTGTTTTGCTTTATTAGCTCTATTAATATCATCTTTCAAAATGGATTCAGGAGTCATAGGAAGCAAAGTAATATTTTTATCCTTATGAACAAGAGTATACTGATTGTTTCTACCATGGTGTACAGAATTTTTATCAAATTGCCATGGTCTACCAAGTAATAAGGAACATGCTTGCATAGGTACCACATCACAATCAACATAATCAGCATATGTAGAGATACTAAAATGCACACGAACAGTACGTGTTACCTTAACCTTGCCGCTGTTGTTGAACCATTGGATGTAGTAAGGATGTGGATGTGGTCTTGTGGTGAGAGATAGCTTCTCCACCATCTCCATGCTAGCCAAGTTATTGCAGCTCCCTCCATCTATGATGACGCGAACAGAACGTTCCTTCACAACTCCCTTTGTATGGAACAAATTATGGCTCTGATTTTGCCCAGCTTGTGTAACCTGCACACTCAAAACACGTTGAGCAACTAAACATTCATACCTGTCAGCATCTTCAGCAGCCATGTATTGCGTCTCATGATCAGAATCCTCTCCACCGTGTTCTTCATGTGTAATAAGAGCCAAAGTCTCCTCATCATAGTCACTAGCGGACTCATACCCACCATCCTCAGTAACAATCATCACACGCTGAGATTGGCATTCTCTCGCAAAATGTCCTCTTCCCTTACAACGACGACAAATAATATCACTTGTGTGCCCTGTTGATGCCATGGAAGAAGAAGAGCTCTGCGCAGGTCCGGCAGGTGTGCTCTTGGCAGATAGTGGTGGTTGTGCCTGCTTTCTTGTATCACGGCTGGAGGTGGCACCTGATGGAGGTGCTGGTGGAGTGGAAGTAGAAGATGCACGTGGTGTCCATGATGAAGATCGACCTGCAGAAAAGTTAGTTCGCGTCAATGTCTGTCGATCCTGCACTTCACGTTCAGCTTTACAAGCAAGATGGAATAAACGAGTGATATTAGTATACTCCTTATACTCTAGAATGGTCTGAATCTCTCTATTTAATCCACCCATAAAACGTGCAAGCATAGCTTCATTCTCCTCAACAATACCACATCTAATCATGCCAGTTTGTAATTCCTGATAATATTCTTCTACAGAATTTTTTCCTTGTCTTAAGCGCTGCAATTTTTGAAGTAATTCACGTTGATAATATGGTGGAACCCAACGAGTACGCATAGCAGTTTTCAAAGCAGCCCAAGTAGCTGGAATAGGATATAATCTACAATGTTCAGACCACCAAACACATGCAAAGCTAGTGAAAGCACAAACAGCAGCAGGAACACGTCTCTCCTCAGGATATTGTAAACATGTAAATCGTTGTTCAGTTTCTAACTCCCAAGTAAGATATATATCAGGAACATATCTACCCTCAAATGGTGGAATATTCAATTTTAGTTTAGGAAGATGGTCATGTACCTCAGGTGGTGGTGCAGCCCTACCGTTGCGATGATATGCATGAGGACGACCTGGTGGTGGTGGTGCTGGTGGTTGCACGTAGTTCTGATTTTGATCAACCTCATCCTCGTAATGGTCCTCCACCTCTGCAGTAGCAGCAGGAGCGACAGAAGCACCAACAGTAGGTACAGCAGCACCAGAAGTTTGACCAGGCTCAATGGGAACGCGTTGTGCTCATCCCACTTGATTTGGAAGACGATGTTGTTGTTGTTGTAGAGGTGCGACAGGTGCAGCGGGCGGGGGAAGACGCGCGAGCAATTCATCAAACTTGTTATCAAGCTTTGTTTCAAACACCTTCTCAATGCCATCTATCTTCTCCATGGCCTCTTCAAATCTGTTTAGCACATCTTCCACCTGTCCACTCATCATTTGCTGAAACTTATCATGTAACTCTTTGTTCGTCATGTTCTCCCAGTCAATCGCATCGGGTTGTGATCCCGCCATGGTTAGCAGCAATAGAAACATACAAGAATATGATCCTACAGACTACTAGAAAATGGCGGTGGTGGAGTGTCACAAATCCGTCAAGCAAATCTCAAATTATTACCAGTTCTTACCCAGCAGCACGCGGTGATCGGCAATCGTCGTAGTCAAAACTCTCAAAGCTTGGATACAGCGATTACCAGGGAGAGTCAAACGCACGACGTAGATGTATGTGGAGCTAGGAAGGCTTATAATATGGTAGCAAAAAGGGTCAGGAATAATCAATTCAGAGATGCAAAGTTGAATAAACGCTCAACGACGGTACTGTGCTGGTCCTAGGCTAGACCGTGCTAGAGACGCGAACCTAGAACACTAACAAAATCACGGTGCTGCACGTAAACAAGGGAGGAGCACGCTCTGAATTTTCTTTTCACTTTTTTTTGCACTTTTTTTTGCTCCGCAACAAAAAAAATTCAAAAAAGTCTACAAATGGTCTAAAAACTGCCTAGCCAGAATTTTCCACACTTAGCTTTTTTTGAGTTTGGAACTATTTTTCTTCTGCGGGTAGCACGGAATCTCAGGAGTCCTATTCTGTCACGACTCAAAGTATCGCGTGATCCGAAAATCGGAAACGAAGCAACAATTACTGGACTCGGACTAGGACTGGTGGCGGAGATGAATCTGGTGGAATCTCGGACTAGTGGCGGCGATGAATCTGGTGGAAATTGGACTGGTGGCAGATATATGTTGCAGGTGGACTCGGATTGGCGTGATGGCGGCGGATATGTGGTGGCGTATATGGACTCGGATTGGTCGTGAATATGGCAGCGACGATGAAGTTGGTGTGGTGGTGGTATATGGCAGCAGCGATGATGATGCGGTAGTGATATATGGCAGCGGCGACGTGACAACCTGTGAACAGAACTCAAAACTCTAAAGGACTAGACGCTAAGACCAGCAACTTGACACGACGATGCAACCACAAATTCAACAAAGCAAATACAGAAAAGATTATGCAAAGGCTCAGATTGGTTCGGATAGGATGAACTAACCCTATTTTTTTGGCTTTTTCGTGGACTATAGGTACGAAGAACAGACTCGATCTAAACTATGAAAAACTGTAAAATCTCACCAAGCAACCTGGAAATCTGATACCACTTGATAGAGGCGAAGGTGTCCCGATGTTTCGATGAGATGGTGGCTATCGTTTCTGTGGGAGTCGACCTTGACGATCCGACTACGAACGTGCGAGACGCCGCGCCTTAGCAATCGCTAAACCAACTTCCGAGGGGTTATTGACCTGGAGCACGATCAACCTGACCACGAGGGTATGTTTCCTGCGAGCAAACGAAGAACAAGCAAGAAACTGAGATTGCAATCTGGATATTGCGAATATAAGATGAAAGCTTTATTGATCAAGGTGGGGTTCTGTGACGTCTTGGTCTGGTCGTTGGACACAAACGAAGTACGCGAAGTTGCAGCTATGGCGAACTTTTAATCTAAACAAAACCCAAAGTCTAAACGACGCCCTAAGGGCTGTATATATGGAGGAAGAGGGGGGATTTCGTGGCCCTTGGAGGAGGGGTCCGAAACCAACCCTAACTCTTGTTTCTCCACACATACAGACTCTAAAAACAGCCTATACTTAAGTATTTCGAAAATACATGGGCCTGGCCCAATAATAAGGTGACGCAGCACCTAAAATAGCCTCTGAACGAAATTTATAAAGTGGCATCTTGTATATTTCGTCCAAGGCTTCATGGACTCCTTATGGTGGCTTCAAAGTCCTGAAATCATCACTTGTAACTCCGTTCTTGATCCCCTTGCGCATGCCATCATCTCCATGCTTGAACTTGTTCCAAGGTTCATCTTTCTTGTCCAAGCTAGGCCCTTCATTTATAAGCAAAACAAATGTATCCAATTTAGGCAGCATCATATTCTCATGAACATTAGAATCGTTACCAAAAAACAAAAGTACCTGATAATTCAATTGCCGTGCGCGAGCTCTAGTAATTGGTCCAGTATGTATAGCAGCAGGGGCTGTGGGTGTAACAATGGTATTGATGTCCTCATTAGAAAGCCACCTAAATTTTTACTGTTAAGAGGTAAAACTAGTTCATGCACTCGAATCTAGTACTACTTGGTTTAAACAAGGTAGAAAGGGGGTGGAGGTGGGGGAAGATTTGTTACCTGTATCTAGGACTTGGTCGGAAGAGGAAATAATGGGGGCGAAAAGTAGCAGAGACTGGTTATCCAACTGGTCTCTTGGTCTAATAGGTAAATAAAGGGAAACACAGTACAAAATCAATATAAACCCCATCTATTGGTTTTAAAAGGAAAGAAAGTGGGGACTGGGGGACAAGTCAACAAAGTATAAGGTGGCTATACCGAACAAAAATGGGACAAACCAAGATATGATATTCTGATGTTTGTTGCCCCGAGCCACTCGTATGTAATGCCACTAGTAAAATGTAGCAGTCGCACTGTTAAAAGTAAGGACACGTTAAACCAATGTTGTTTTCAATGTAATGCCTCCTGTAATATGAATCTATGGCACCTTTTTCATGTCATGCTGAATTTCCCATTAAGATAAGTTGCTTCTTTTCATTAGAAATGCAAATGTCCTAGTCCGCCTACTCTCCCGTGCCCAAATACCAACTCTATAGTAGTTGTTAATGTAATGTTGCTGGTAAAATGAAGCAATGGCACCATTAAAGTAATGTTGTATTTAATAGTTGTCATAGTTAATCATAATGCCCACACTAATATCTAGCAATGATGTTGCTTTAGAAATTGCTACTGTCCTTGTAGGATTGCCATTCAAATAAGGAATATGCTTCTTTTCATTTGATGTAGGTTTCATCACTTGTTAGTCACCCTCCTTTCCACCTTTTTTTGTGCAAACAGAGATATACATTTCACGCTTGATCTTAGTTGAAATGCACAGATGATATCCAAATTATAGTTGAACATTCCAGGAGCTTCACAACCAACCTTGATGTTGCTCAATTTTATTGCAACTAATTAAGAAGAAGCTCTGTGGGTTTAGTTTTCTGATGGAAATGGAACCGGGGCTGGAGCCCTTTTCTTAAAAAAATGAAGAAGAAGTTGCTAGCTCATGGGACATTGCTTCATTTTAGGTGAACTGCACCAAAAGGTCCCATGAATTGAATCATCCATGTTGGTGACTGGTGTCATCCCTTCTACGATGGCGCTGACTTCATATATGGTTCCCATCATGAGGTATGTTCCTTTTGGTCTGACCGTTTGCCAAAGATCCTGCATGTTGAGTCTGCTCTTGTGCTACTGTTTTGGCACTGCCATGATAAAGCAGTAATGTTATTATTTTGCACCTTAATCTAGTGGCACTATTAATTTGAGGCAATGTTTTGGCACTGCTAGTGCCACTGATTTTTTATATATATCGAAAGATGGGGTTTCCTCCGATTTCATTAAAGAAACCCAATCATAGAGAACCATTATCCGACAACATCTCAGTGTAAACGGGCAGTTATGCAACTACTACTAGAACGGACTGAGTACTAGCAGGAGACAAGTTCGCCACATAAGCTAGGCAGGTAGGGGGACGCAACACTAGCTCGACCAAGTTTGGATTACAGCCTAAATGCTACCACGAAACATCAGGGGGAAGATAGGGACTGAAAGAGCCAGCTTCAGCATCCCAGTCTAAGCACCCCCAGCCTCCATCCTTGCGACGCACGGTACACCTCGTTTGCCACCTGCTCGACCCTAGTGCCACTGATAAAATGAAGTAATAATACAGTTAAAATAGAGCGAGTGCCCTCTCTATCATTTCATTTCCAATGTAGATAAAGAAAGTGCTTCTCTTTGTTAGTATATGTTTCATCAACTACTCCCATTGTTAATGTTTAAGCGTTTCTGCAAACTAGGGTGCTTAATTTTAGTTGATTTGCACAAAAATAGAGATTGGAATGTCTCAAGGCCCCTCCTTGTACTATCGTTGTACATTGATGTTCATCACTGGCAGAAGGTGTATTGGGGAGACTTGGGTCAATTTTCAGTATGAGGCGTACCGTATGAGGCGTCGCAGGGCCCATCTTGCCCTCGCAGCATGGCATACTATGATACTATCGCAATATTTTCTTCTATTTATTAGTGTATGTTTCATCAACTAGTGCCACTATAATGTAATCACATGTTTTCATTATCTGTGCAAACGGGGTTATTCAGCTGCATTTTGGTGGAAATGCACAAATGTACATATGGAACTAGCATATATGCAGAGTGCGAGGTGTGCCAAGTAAAAATTACCGACACCAACCATGCTCCATGCACGCATTGGCATCCACCACCACTAGTGGGATGTGTGGCGCTCTCTGTGGACAGATCTTTCTCGGCAACAAATCCTCTAACCAAATACTAGTAGCTTATATTGGCAGTTTTCTAGGGAGTACTCTTTTCTGACAGAAGCACCAATATATTTTTCTTTATTTGTACACAGTGTCATAGCTTTGACACAAAGGTCCAGAGCTATTTTAGGGTGATTGGCATAGTACTCAGAGACTGATTGTAAGCATGATTTTCATTAGCTGTCACACTGATTGTAAGCATGAGCAGATGGAAGATTAGGTTAGTGCGAAGCCTACCTTAAACCCCACCGCCGTTGTTGAAACGAGGCGAGCGTCGAGGGAACCGTGGAGAATGGTAGGGAGAACGAATACTCCTATGGCTCCGACTGGCTCTGTACCCTCACGAATAGCACACCGTACTCGATCAATTCGTTATCCTCTGGGTGCTCGACCTTCGACCCGTACGCCCACCACCTCCGCCTGACTTTCACCTTGGGCGAATCTGTCTGCTCCATCGCCCACAGGAGATACTCGATGAACTCGAAGGACTGCGGTGTGACTGCCGCTATGGAGTACATCGCCGCCCTCATTGTCGTTGTCTCGCTCTTTCGCATACATTGCCACATGGCCCTCACCATCCTCAAAATCTCACACTAATTGTCAAACCAAGTAAGGATCTCCTTCAACCTGGCTAACTTTTCCTGGTCACCGCCGGCGATCTGCCTGGTTCGCTATTGCATCCTCTCCATAGATGTCCTTCTGATTGGTCCGGTGCTTGGTTTGGAAGATGGGAGGAGAGACGGTGGTCTTGCAATAGAGAAGAGGGAGAGGCGAGACGCTGGTTTGGAATGGAGATGATGGAGAGGAGATGGGGTGGTTTTGCAATGGATAAGAAGGAGAGGTGAGACTGTGGTTTGGGAATGGAGATGATGGAGGCGAGAGGAGGTGGTTTTGCAATGGAGAAGAGGGAGAGTGATGTAGGGTGGAACCCTAGATGGCTGATCTTTCATGAAAGGAGCGGATCCCGTGATGAACATGAAGAACACGAGGGGAAAACAAGAGGGGAAATCCCAAAGGGGCACAAAGAGGAACACTCAAACCAACAAGTATGATCACACATGTGCTAGATCCTCGAAACACAAAGAGATACAAGATCTGAATCCAACAAAGGACGATAAATAGGGTAACCGGTTCTTCTCCATGAGGAGGTCTTGATGTCTTCTCCGTGAGGAGGTCTTGAATCCAAGGTGGATCTTCTCCGTAGAGGGGCCGCGGTCTCTCTCATGGAGTAGATCCGATATGGATGAGCGAAGCTCTATCTCTAACATGAACTATCACAACACTAACCCTAACTAGGAGGAGGTGAGGGAGTATATATAGTCTAAGCCACGAAGGGGTAAGTGGGAAAGAGGGATACATGGGCCCTTGGCCCGTTCACTGTGCGCAGACAGGCGCCGGATGTCCGGGCTGGGGGCCGGATGTCCAGCCGTTCGCGGGTGGCCGGATGTCCGGGGCACGGGCCGGATGTCCGGGCTGGCGAGGTCAGCCTCGGTGCTCTCTGGAAAGGGGGCGCCGGATTTCCGGGCAGGCGCCGGATGTCCGACCCGTTGCGGGGCGCCGGATGTCCGGGGCTCGGCCGGATGTCCGGCCGCTGTAGAGTCGCCTGGCGTCTGTCTCTCTTTGGTCTTCTTTTGGTTGTTGGCGTCGGATGTCCGGGATCTTGCTGGATGTCCGGCCGTTGTAGATCCGCGACGAATCCACTTGAGGCACTTCTCGATCCGCTTTCGTGTGGACTTGTCCTATGCTTCGAGCATCTCCATGGTCGTCTCCTTGGTTGCTGAGCACACGTAGTGTCTTTACATTAGGTAGCAACCATGTCTTGCACGAGTGGGAAGGGGAAGCATTTAGGAACGGGTTCACCTTGTGTCCAATGGCGTATGCTTGAGTGTACATGGGGATGATCATAGGATGCTCCGCATCAACTCCCCTCCCTTGGGGAAGATCTGATCGAAAACCTCATCACCATGGAAACAGTTGTCGTGGACGGACTTGTAGTTGGACGAAGAGGAAGACATGGTGCAATCCAAGTACTCCAAAGTGTCGCCGGAGGAGTATACATGCAAAAAGCAAACACAAACAACACTCAGGAATACAATGGTTAGCGCACACGAAGGGTCCATCATGTAAGAATGAGTTCGTTCGGCAAGATTGTTCGTGACAAAGCGCATGGAGCTTATGAAGATGATATAGAATGATATGCAAAGCATTCATGGGAGAAAAAACATTCATTATGCACACAAATGTGTTGTGAATATGATCAATGCAACCACGGTGCAAAATGATGTCATAGTGAGACGGTTTATCAATAGCATGAATATGGTAATGGCTGCTCAATGTGATGTGATCATGCAATTGATGGTAGGCAATAAGATCATGATGTATGAATATGCCATCAAGGTATATCACAACAAATTTGCTAAGGAAATGCATAAGCTCATATATCATGGATGACATGGAAATAGATGCAACAAGGCAATCATAATGTGAGTCAATCCATGCATAAGGTGCAAATTTGTTGTGGGTAGTGTTGTACCATAGCTCGATGTCATGGCACTCCTCAACTTGAAGGTGCATAGGGTCCATCTCCAATTTAGGTCCTCCATCCAATAGATGTATCATGTAGACAACAAGAAAGAGGCAACAATGAAAGAATGACCCATCCAATATGCGTATTTGAGAATGGCTCAAAGGGAATGAGTTCACCTTTAGGAGGATGTCGAAAATGTTGGTGTTGTGCATCATGTACGCCTTCACCTGACCAAGGTGTTTCATGACGGTGCCACCTTGTGAATCCTTCAAAATGAAAGAACATGACAAACACTCGGAAAAACAAATTAGGTTAGCGGAAGTGCAAAACCTATCATTTGTGTGGTAAGATACCCAACAAGTGTATGCATCATGCTCATCATAAGAAAGGACAAGGGAGCATTTCATAGTATGGAGGCATATAATGCAATCAAACAAGCATGCATCACAAGTAATATGTCCAAGTCTCCACGGTCAATGAGCATAGATGCAACAATTGGAGGTAAGTGATAATGAACAAGATGTATCATGTGAGAGGCACGAACATATATGTCATCAACCCAAGAAAGCGAGTAAGAGTTGAACATGGGTGATGCGACAAAGCAAGCAATCATGTGAATCAAGGCAAGCAAGCTAGTAGTGCGAAGATGCAACATACTAGAAGGGATCATGTCAAGCATGTCATGTGTGCAAATAGTGGGCATGAATAATTCACATGACATAGCATAAGCATGAAAGCAAGATATGAGAAAGGTATCATCATTGTATTGGCAAGAGGTCATATGGAAATAGCAATGGAACATCGTGGCTCTCCCAACACAACAAGCATCAATAGCATGAGGCACATGATAAACATGGCAATAGCAACAAGGATCTCCACCAAGCATGCAAATACACATAGAAGTAGCATAACGGTGAATCATGGGTAGATGCAAGCAAGGGTCACAATTGCATGGCAAAATCATAGAAAGAGGCATAGCATGCAAAGTGAACACGAGAAAATGGGCATAACGTAACAAGTAATATATAGCCCAAAGCCGTGTGAGAGCCAAGTAAAAGGAATGCGCGAAGTCGTTCCGTGAAGGGAATGGTGGGAAGGACAATCCACAGGATCCCAAGTCATCTTTGATCTCAAGAGCTCATTTTGTCAACTCTTGGGATTGAGAGGTTGACGAGTATACGTGAGTACCTACACAAAACAAAGACAAAGGGAAACTTGTGTGTGCATGGTATATGTACACACATCATCCATCATGATGCGCATGTGCGTGTGTTGGTTAGCACAAAATATCCAATGCTCAAATAGATGAGATGCGTGATATAGAAACATGTCATCCATAATGAGAGGTTTGTTATTATGTATAGCATAATGGAGACTCAAATTGTGCAATGCATCATGAGAAATATGTAGATCATTGTTATTCATGGAATGCATATGGTGCAACCAATTATGGGAATCATGCAAAGTATGGAATGCATCAAAATCTCCTAATATGTATGAGGAAACTATGGGGTCTCCTCATGAGCATTAACGGAAACATCACATGGAGAATATTGACAACATCCAAAACAATGCATATTTTGAACAATGTGATCATGGCATGGCATAGTAGATGAATTGCGCAAATCATGTAAAGGAAGCATAGCTATATCATTGCATGAAAAACAAAAGATAATGACCATCATATCGTCATCTATGCCATAAGTGCAAATGGTATTTATTTTAATGGGGCATGCATAGTTACTATGTTGACATTGAAATGATGCGATATGGGAGATCTCACTCATAGCATATGACAAGTTCAATGGATTGTCAAACATGATGTGACCAATAGAATTTTCACATGATATCCTATGTAGCATAGCATCACAACTAGGCAGCTCAACATGCTCATCATCATATTCATCATAAATAGGTAAGTCATGACATGAAGAAGTCGCACTAGCATGAAGCATTGGAATAGGTGGATCAACATCATGCAAGCAATCATTAGTGAGATTGTCCACTAGTGGGACAAGAGAAGCACCATCACCTATGTTACCTTTGGAGCATCGCTCATGTGTTGTAGGTGAGGTGTCGAAGACCAAGTCGTGGTCATCTTCATCTTGATGGAACCATGTGGGGGGTGCATCTTCTTCCACCATGGCCATCATTGTCTCCATTGGAGGTATGGACTCGTCGAGGATAGGCGTGTCGCCATGTAGGAGACATGGGAATTGGGGCATCTCTTTATATGTGGGTGTCGGAGAGATGTTGGTGCAAATGTCTCCATGCTCAATCATGTCGTAGTCATAGCCGTGGATGAAGGCCAAAGATGGCACCTCATCACTCTCCTCCAAGACCAAAGATAAGGTCTCATTTGCGGTCTCGTAGCTTGACTCGGAGAATGAGTCCTTTTGGGGCGTCGTCTTCATGTAGTTGAAGAGGTTCATGCTTGTCGCCGTGGTCGAAGTGGATGGCCCTTGCTCTACCTTCTTGTCGCCGTCTTGTTGTAGGAGGCCCATATGATGTGGCACCTCGTAGCTCATCTCCATGACCGAAGGGAATGTCCCATGCTCGGCCATCTTCCTTGGGAGGCTTCCGAAGATGGAAGTGTCGCCCTCGCTTGTAGGTGGTCGCCTTGTACTTGATGATGTCGATGTAGGCGAACTCACGGGAAGTAGGCGAAGATGTCGTACATCCAAAGGCGAAGATGCCTTGATAGTACTTGGCGAAGATGCCAAAGTGGTTGTTGTAGCCGTAGCTCCGTCTTGGTGGTGCTCGTCTCGCATCTTCTCTTGTGCTCATGAAGTTTGGACTTGGCGTGAAGTAGGGCTTGTTGGGACTTGTGCATTTGCGCTTGGTGAGCATCGTCATGATGATGTTGGTGTTGTCGCACTTGAGCTCGTAGTAGATGCCACTCGTCTTCGTCGTGCACATGTTGCTTGGAGGTGACTTGCCCTTCATGACGAGGTGGATCATGAACGTGATGGTGGTCGCCATGGAGATGTGGACGTGAACGACTTGCGCTTGTATCGCTTGGGCGCTCCGAAGAGGATCAATGTGCTCGCCGCCGCCTCGAAGATGACAAAGGGGAAGTAGACTTGATCAAGGCCCGAATCTCCTCCATCCTTGCATCTTGCTCCTTCTTTTGTGCGGAAAGCTTGTTGTCGATGTAGTCCCTTTTCCTCGCTTCGGAGTGGCGAATGTCAATGGAGAGGTTCTCGATGCGCTCTCGCAATCTTGATTGTGCGCCTTGCATTTGTCGTTGTAGATCGAAGATTGACGCTTTGGTGATGTAGTTGTTCACGCCGTCGTTGTTGTGGAAGACCGAAGATGAAATGCCTTGCCTATCCATCACTCCAAGAGAAAATTGTGAGTGGTAGAAAGAGAAGAACGAATACCAAATGTACCTTGACCGAAGTTGAAAGTGGATCAATGATCACTCCAATGTGGACAAGGAAATAGCACAATTGGTACCAATTCTTGTCGGTTTCTCACACCTACACAAATAAGGCTTATGGTGGAGCTCGGTGAGGATAGTGGCACAAAAATTTGATGTAAAATGTTAGCAAGAGTCAATAATGTTGAAAGAGATTCACAAATTCGCAAGTGTAACAAGTAGACCAATAGCAATATGGGTGGCACACGGAAACGCACACACGGATAGATAAATGGGGTCGTGCAACCAAGGATGAGCTCAAAATGTGGAATCCATGGAAAATGCTCTTATTGCACAACTCTAGAGAGACGCTAGCACGATTGCTCAATAGGCGGATACGACACTTGTGCACAACCTATAGGAGACAAAAATGCAACGACTTCTATCCCAAGTATGCTATGTATATGATGTTCTGGTGGTATGATCCAAGATGATATTATATGCAATGTGGTATGATGCTATGGCACTTGCTTACAAGCTCTTTGTTCACTCTTTTGCTTAAAAGCTTTATTCTTTTTTTGTATGGCCACTTTGCGAAATGCACAAACCAAGATAGCTATTGTGTATATACGGGAACAATCTTGTGACACAAGGGATGATATGATACCAAAATGATATGGTATGTATGTAATGGAAGGTGTAGACCACTAATTTGCACAAGTAACATTGCCGGCAATACTTAAATGGCTAGTCTCGATAGGCAAGTGGCGCAAAATGGGCTAGGGGTTAACAATGCAATGGCAAGGGAATATACAATGGAGGGATACCATGATACCAAGATGATATGGAGGTTACCGTCCTTAGCGATGATGAGTGGCGGTGTTCTTGATGTAGATACCAAGATGATGGAGACTCATCCCTAAGTAGCCGAAACACCTTAGGAAACGGAAAAACCGCAAACTCAAAATCTCAAATGCCAAATGGTGGTATCGGGATGTGGTGGTGGTTTTGTGGAAGCTCAATGGAATTGTGGAATGGCAATGATGGGTTATGAGACACAATGCGGAAGTGGAGGGTAAGGTGGTGGACTATACACGGTGTCGGAGTTGGAAGCACGGTCCCTAAGTAGCCGAAACACCTTAGGAGACACAACTCACAACACAAAGAAAATTGGGTTAAGTCGGGGTGGCAGAGGTGTATAGTGGTCAAGCCTATGCGTTAGTGGTAGTGGTGGTTGATGAAGAAGCAACCGTCCCTAAGTATCCTAGACACCTTAGGAGACTCAAATCACAACTCAAACAACCACTAATGCCATAAGGAACAAAATTGGTTAGGTTGCGGAAGTCGGTGGTGGTTATGCGGAGGCTGTGGTGGAATCCCTAGGCAAAGATGCCAAAGTTCCAAAAATTTGATGGAGTCAAATGGTGATGGTAGTATTTTTGTGGGAAGGGGGATTTCAAGAGCTTTTCAATGAGCTAAAGAACGTCAAAAACGGACTCCGGATGAATTAGTTATGGACAAAACGGTGAAACGGGCATGGCTGAAATGTCAGGGGCCGGATGTCCGGGGTGGAGCCCGGATTTCCGGGGCTGTCTGTCTAGAACCGAGCAGATTTGGTGCTCCAGGAGCCGGATGTCCGGCCCGATGGCTGGATGTCCGGTCTTTTGCCCGGATGTCCGGCCCGATGAATCCCGATCTCGTTTGGGGTGGAAATTTTTGAATTGGGGGCGGAAATGGATGATTCCAAAGGCAAAATTGGAGAGATTTTGTGGATGGAAAGTGTGGAAACTTGGGGGAAAGATAGATCTACTCAAGACACAACGAATCCATGGATTAAAATCAACAAAACATCATCAAACGAACAAATCACAAAAAAATTGGGGCTATTTTTGGTGGGGATTTTCGAAATTGGGGAAGAACACAACAAAATTAGGCTAGAAAACACAACGGGGAGGCTCCAAAATCGTGATCAACATGGATCTAGATACCAAGATGATGTAGGGTGGGACCCTAGATGGCTGATCTTTCACGAAAGGAGCGGATCCCGTGATGAACACGAAGAACACGAGGGGAAAACAAGAGGGGAAATCACAAAGGGGCACAAAGAGGAACACTCAAACCAACAAGTATGATCACACATGTGCTAGATCCTCAAAACACAAAGAGATACAAGATCCGAATCCAACAAAGGACGATACATAGGGTAACCGGTTCTTCTCCGTGAGGAGGTCTTGATGTCTTCTTCGTGAGGAGGTCTTGAATCCAAGGTGGATCTTCTCCGTAGAGGGGCCGCGGTCTCTCTCGTGGAGTAGATCCGATATGGATGAGCGAAGCTCTATCTCTAACATGAGCGATCATAACACTAACCCTAACTAGGAGGAGGTGGGGAGTATATATAGTCTAAGCCACGAAGGGGTAAGTGGGAAAGAGGGATACATGGGCCCTTGGCCCGTTCACTGTGCGCAGACAGGCGCCGGATGTCCGGGCTGGGGGCCGGATGTCTGGCCGTTCGCGGGTGGCCGGATGTGCGGGGCACGGGCCGGATGTCCGGGCTGGCGAGGTCGGCCTCGGTGCTCTCTAGAAAGGGGGCGTCGGATGTCCGGCCCGTTGCGGGGCGCCGGATGTCCGCGGGTAGGCCAGATGTCCGGCCGCTGTAGAGTCACCTGGCGTCTGTCTCTCTCTGGTCTTCTTCTGGTTGTTGGTGCCGGATGTCCTGGGTCTTGCCGGATGTCCGGCCGCTGTAGATCCGCGACGACTCCACTTGAGGCACTTCTCGATCCGCTTTTGTGTGGACTTGTCCTATGCTTCGAGCATCTCCATGGTCGTCTCCTCGGTTCCTAAGCACACCTAGTGTCTTTACATTAGGTAGCAACCATGTTTTGCACGAGTGGGAAGGGGAAGCATTTAGGAACGGGTTCACCTTGTGTCCAATGGTGTATGCTTGAGTGTACATGGGGATGATTGTAGGATGCTCCGCATCAGAGAGGCAAGATGGTGGTTTTGGAATGGAGATGATGGAGAGGAGAGGAAGTGGTTTTGCAATGGAGAAGAGGGAGAGGAGCGTGCGGCGGTGATTTAGGATTGGACGAGAGGGTCGGCGCGCTGTGACTGGATCAAAATAAAAATCAATTTACCCTTCAATTAAGAAAGGGACCCCATATTAACTAGTCTCCCTTTTATTCTGGGTCATAATTGACCATGATTTTCACAAATAAAATATATGTTATACGTTGCAAAAATAATATAATTTGAAAGTACATTCAGATACGAACCAAACGATACAATTTTTGGTGACATGCATTCACATTTTGCTTGTCAAATACAGAAAAAATACTTCCAAGACCAGCGTCGCTGCTCTCCTCTTAAACCACCGCTGCTCCTCTCCTGTTCCAATCTAAATCCAGTGCCGCTCCTCTCCTCTTCCATTTCAAAACCACCGCCCCTCCTCTCAAGTTCCAATCCAAAACCAGCATCGCTCCTCCCCCGTTCTAATCCAAAACCAGCGCTGCTCCTCTCCTCTTCCATTCAAAAACCACCGCCAGCGAGTGAAGGTGCTGTGGAGAAGTAGATCGATGGAGGAGTACAACCAATACGTGAGGATTGCAAACGGCGACCCTGTGAAGCTAGCTAGGATGTTGGAGATACAGTCTTGGTTTGACAACAAGGACCAACTAGCAGCGACGGTGACATCCATGGCCAAATATCTGCAACAAAGCGAAAAGGCGGCGATACTCCCGAAGGGAGTCACGCGGGAGTACATAGAGCTGCTCCTCTGGGCCATGGAGCAAACAGATTCACCGAATCTGATCGTGAGGGAGCGGTGGTGGGAGTATCGATCCCAGATGGAGCATCCACCAGAGATTGAAGGATCAAGCATCTACAGGGTGCCGTTTGTGAGGATGTCGTGCCAGAGCAAGCCGGTGGAGTCTTCGTCGACCGAACACAACTGCAAAAGGAGAAAAGCAGTTGGCCCGACGACGCTTCCCCGCCATCCTCTCCCTCGGTGTTCACATCGTCTCACGGGGTGGTTGTCTGCCACCGAGGAATAGGAGGGGACTGCCCCCCGGCCCAATAGTCGGGCAGGTTGTGAATTGTCAGGAGGAGCTTAGGGTTGTCAGTATTTGCAGGTTGTGAATTGTGTTTTGTGTTGTGTATTTTGAGAGTACTTTCGTATATGAATGTCTTTTGAATTTCAGATTTGCAATATTGAGCATATGAAGTATTTTATGAATTCTAGAGATCTATTTTTAGCACTTAAAAAATGTAGTTTCATAGGAGTATAAAAGTGCACACAATGTGATTCTCAGAGAAGAAACTGCAAGTTTCAGTTTCAGATAAGAAACTGCAAGTTCAGTTTCAGATAAGAAACTGCAAGTTTCAGAGGTAGAGAATTTATATTAACACGGCCTTTTCAAACAGGGATAACATCATGTTGGAAGTTTTATTCATGGTCGAAAATGGAACTACCAGCCAGTTAACATCATGCTGGTCAACATTCATGCATAGCACATCTTCATATGATGCACAGTCAAAAAGATATGCCATTTTCAAAATGCCCACACAATGTCGAGTGTGCGAAAAACAGAGAAAACGAGGGACGAAGTTTTTGCAAGTGTTGGACGTGCTGTGCGTAGATGACAATGGGGACCCACATGTCAATAATGGCAAAGGCAAAAAAAATTGGAGATATTTTGCCTGCATCAGGTGGAATCAAACCCGGGCGGAACATCGGTCGGTAGTGTCACTTGGCCACTGGGCTAGTTCAGTAGTTTCGGTACAAATAAGGCACTGGCTCATGTGGTCTGATCTCGTCCCGCGCCTTTGTGCACTCGCCGTGGCGCCGCTGTCTGCCATTGTGAACATGCTGAACAAACGAGAGGAATCTAGAAAGGACTGTACGTGGAGAGGCGGACAGTCGGGACCCACCAGGTCTATGGCCATACGCAAGCAAGTACCTCATTGAAAAAATACTTCCTCCTAATGCTATACTGACATTGGGGCCCACGGGTTTGTCAACATAATTACATTTTTTTAGGTGCTTCCACGTAGTTACTAAAGGAGATAAATTTACCACGAAGCCGGGGAGCTGGCATGTATCATTTATTATCACTGGGGCAGCAAGTATCAGTTGGGTTGTGGGTTGCCCCGTCTAGGCTTTCTTCTTTAACATGCACAGCCCACGACATGCCGGTTTGTATTTTATTGAGGACTGCCATTTATCGATTGGCCTATGGACCTCCTATCCAAGGTTTTATGTTTCCTGAAACATCGGCAGCCCAACTTATGTATTTTTTTTGAAGAAAACGCAGAGATTTGTTCTATTTTTCTATATAAGCATAGGAACGCCTGGTCCAACTTATGTTTTCCTTCTAACTATATTATATATATTTAAATTATTTTATATGTTATAATATATTATTATTATTGTCATCATATATTTAACAGATACTTACATATGTAAGAAAACAATATCCCACATCTTATTAACTTATAAAAATAATTTCTAAACAATAAAATCCTGGATTTTTTTGGCAACGAAAATTCTGGTGATTGTGTACAAAAGCTTGGTAAGATTTAAGGACCAATGTAATAATAAATCACTTATTATTTAAATATATTTATAACAAAATGTTCAGCCCCTGTTTATTTTTTTGATAACATTGTTGCGCCCAACCCAACATTATAATTAGAATCAGCCCAGCAAAGTCGTGTATTTCGAGAAAATGCAAATGGCCTGTAATTTTTTAGGAAAAAATAAATGGGCCACATGGATGCTACATTATTTGTTCATCCAACCCAGCAAATGGACTTCAATTCTAAAAGGGATCAAATTGACTGTAAATTCTGAAAAAATGGGTTGAATACGTGCCACATTTTTGGAGGTTGAAATGTGGGCCACTAGGTCGAAGCCAACGCAAGTCATTGTCAACTTAGTCAACAAATGATTCTGACATCGTTAGCCATTGGACTTACATCCAACGACCGTCATCCATCTTCAATCTCTCGTTTTCTTCCTCCAGCGCCGCCGGGACCACCTGCTCCCGCCTCCTACTGCTAGCAGCTCTGCTTAGCACGCTTCGCTGTGAAGCGCTACCCCACCGCCGGTCAGGCCATCCCTCCACCCTCCACACCTCCTGTTCTTCTCCACCGACTGTCGAACCACACCGCACAAGAACCAGTTAACCCTCGTACACCTCTCCGTCTACGACTTCACTCCCGCGTCTTCCCATCTCCGGCTCGTTGCTGTCCGGGGCCTCGCCGTCGTCCACCACCTTGGATGCGCTCGGCACGAAGTGGTCAACGTGGTCAACGAACGACATCCATCGGAAGTGGACTATACATGGAGAGGCTGACAGCTGGGTCCATGATCGCACGCAAGGAAATGCCTCCTTATTATGCGCAAAATAACAATTCCTCCACATGACAGCTGGGACCCACCGGAAGGGCCTCTATATTTTGTGAAAAAAAAATGTTCCCCCCTGACAGGTCGGACCCATCAGCTATATCTTCGCATGCAAGGAAGTGCCTCCTTATTACGCACAAAAAATGAATACCCCCTGCTAGCTGGGACACACCATAGTGGGAGGCTGACTTGTGGGCCTACTAAGTTGACGGGGACGGAGGGCTTTGTCAACTTAGTCAATATGAATGATTCTAGCTCCAGTGACCGTACGATGTCCATCCAACGGCCGTAGTGCTTCTTCAACCTCTGGTCTTCTTGCTCCAGCTGCCCAAACCAGTGTCGGTCGTGTCGTGTGGTCCTGCCTCCGTGGTCGGCTGTGATGTCGTGGACGCCTCACCGCCCCCTACTACTCCCACTACTGGCCAGGACATCCCTCTACTTGCACATACCCTCTGTTATTCTGTGGCGACGGCAGCCTCACACTGCAGCCAAACCAGTGAACCCTCGTACTCCTCTTCGTGTGGGCATCCACTGTTGCGTCTTCCCTGGCTCTGCATCGTCCCCTTCCTAGGCCTCGCCGTCGTCCATTGCCCTGGTGCTCTCAGCGCGGCGTGGTCAACGTGGTCAAGGAACGACTTCCATCAGAAGAGTACTGTATGTGGAGAGGCTGACAGCTGGGTCCACGGCCGCAGCAAGGAAGTGCCTCCTTATTACGCGGAAAATAATGATTCCTCCACCTGACAGCAGGGACCCACCAGACGGGCCATCGTATTTCGTGAAAAAACGTTTCCCCCCTGACTGCTGGAACCCACCAGCTACATCTTCGCACGCAAGGAAGTGCCTTACAGTCGGGACCCACCAAGTCGAAGCGTATGTAGCATTGTCATTCTCGTCGCGAAAGTGTACATACATACTGGTCGATCGGTCTGTCTGCAGGCTGCAGCGATGAACCGTGGCCGTGTAATAAGGGCACGTGTCATAGTAGAGGCGCGCACATAGCATGTCATGCGGTCCCGTTAATATCGTGTACGCGTACGTACAACGGCCAGGGTGCAAGAAAGTAAATATGGCCACGTACATACATACGGGCGGGGTCTTGAACGCCTGCTCACGCATACATACGGCCAGATCTCATGTACATGGCTGGGTCAGAATGGAGAAACTGCATCGTTGTCGTGTTCATGGGGAGGCAACTGAATGCATCATGTTCATCGGGAGGCAACAGAATACATCGTGTTCATCGGGAGCCAACCTGCTTGGACGGAACAGCCGATCGAAACGAGGCCTGGCGTACCGCGGAACAGAGGAAACGGTCTTGTGTTCGACCGGCCATGGTCGAAACGGGATCCTGTTCATCGAGAGGGGTCTGGCGTACCGCAAAATGGAGGAAACGGACTTCTCTTGGACCTCCTACGGTCGAAACAGGGTCCTGTTGATCGGGAGGGGTGTGGCGCACCGCAAAATGGAGGAAATGGACTTGTGTTGGAGTGCTACGGTCAAAACGGGGGTCCTGTTAATCGGGAGGGGTGTGGCATACCACAAAACGAGACTCCACGGGATACTGTTCATCTCCACCGTCGACCTCCTCTAGCCTCCATGGGCTACTGTTCATCCACCGTCGACCTCCTCCAGCCTCCACCTGCGACTATTCATCCACGGGCTCCTATTCATCCAGCCTCCACCGCTCCTCCACCGGCTACTGTTCAACCAGCCCTCTCGAGGGGTCCTGTTCAACCACCCCTCCGTACTGTTCATCCAGCCCTCCACCGGCTACTGTTCAACCAGCCCTCCATGGGGTCCTGTTCATCCAGCCCTCCACTGAGTCATGTTCATCCACCCCCAACCGGCTTGATCGGGGTCCTGTTCATCCAGCGGCAATGGCCTCTACTACCACGGGGTCATGTTCATCCAACCCCCCACTGGGAACTGTTCATCCACCCCCCCCCAACAATGCTCACTGTTCATCCAGAGGCAGGATCGATTGCTTCAGTTAGCAGCAGTGTGGCGAAGGAATCGCTCAATCAGGTTTAGTTAACAGCCATCGATCGATCGCTCGGTTTCAGTAACGCGTAGCCTGTAGTGCAATCGCTCGGGTTCAGTTAGAGCCCAACGCCTCGCACCCACGCGCATACGTGTATGAGAGAAACACGCATCGCTCGACCCCCAACCACCCACCGTAATCGGGAACTCCCCGATATTTTCCTCGGCCTCACTTCTACCACAATTTTTTCCATCATGGACGGCCCAAAGAATGTCATGCAGCTGCGTCTCTGGCCTGCCCAGGACGAAAAGCCCATTTTTTGTCATGATTTTTTGTCATAGAAGTAGGAGCCCACCACATCTATGATGATACCGGGTTTTGTCACAATTATTGTCATATAAGTGTCATAAGCATGACAGGAAAAAAAATTCGTTCGGCCAAAAATGTCACGGATGTGTCTTTTTTTGTAGTGCGTGCATCACGTAAAGCAGTAAAAATAGCACGTAAATGTTCCAAATGTTCCTCCAAAGATCCGCTATAAATCAGTATATCATCAAAATATACTACCACAAATCGACCAATGAAAGCACGTAAAACTTCATTCATTAGTCTCATGAAAGTAATAGGTGCATTAGTTAACCCAAAAGGCACGACTAACCACTCATATAATCCAAACTTAGTTTTAAATGTTGTTTTCCATTCATCCCCCAATTTCATACGAATTTGATGGTATCCACTACGCAAATCAACTTTGGAGAATATTATAGAGCCACTCAATTCATCAAGCATATCATCTAGCCTAGGAATAGGATGACAATAATGAATAGTAATATTATTAATGCCTCTACAATCAACACACATATGCGATGTACCATCCTTTTTCGGCACTAGAATAATAGGAACAACACAAGGACTAAGGGATTCACGTATATAACCTTTGTCGAGCAGCTCTTGGACTTGACACATAATCTCCTTCATCTCCTCTGGATTGGTACGGTATGGTGCACGGTTGGGTAGAGATGCACCAGGAATTAAGTCGATCTGATGCTCAATCCCTCGAATAGGTGGTAATCCCGATGGCACATCATGTGGAAAGACGTCAGCGAACTCCTGCAAAATGTTAGTGATAGTAGGAGGCAAAGAGGAAGGTACATCCTTGAAAGAAAATAATGCCTCTTTGCACACAAAAGCATAGCAAACAGATTTGCTGAAATCTAGATCATCAATATCAGATTTGGTGGCAAGTAAACATACACTTTTCAATTTAATTTCAGAGGCAACACTAGATGGTTTATTATTAGGCTTCATTTGTTGCTCAAATTCTTTGGCCACAATCGGATGTTCACTCTTATTTTTCTCCTGTTTTGCTTTATTAGCTCTATTAATATCATCTTTCAAAATGGAATCAGGAGTCATACGAAGCAAAGTAATATTTTTATCCTTATGAACAAGAGTATACTGATTGTTTCTACCATGGTGTACAGAATTTTTATCAAATTGCCATGGTCTACCAAGTAATAAGGAACATGCTTGCATAGGCACCACATCACAATCAACATAATCAGCATATGCAGAGATACTAAAATGCACATGAACAATACGTGTTACCTTAACCTTGCCGCTGTTGTTGAACCATTGGATGTAGTAAGGATGTGGATGTGGTCTTGTGGTGAGAGATAGCTTCTCCACCATCTCCATACTAGCCAAGTTGTTACAGCTCCCTCCACCTATGATGTCGCGAACAGAACGTTCCTTCACAACTCCCTTTGTATGGAACAAATTATGCCTCTGATTTTGCTCAGCTTGTGTAACCTGCACACTCAAAACATGTTGAGCAACTAATCATTCATACCTGTCAGCATCTTCAGCAGCCATATATTGCGTCTCATAATCAGAATCATCTCCACTGTGTTCTTCACTTGTAATAAGAGCCAAAGTCTCCTCATCATAGTCACTAGCGGACTCATACCCACCATTGTGAGTAACAATCATCACACGCTTAGATGGGCATTCTCTCGCATAATGACCTCCACCCTTGCAACAACGACAAATAATATCATGTGTTTGCCATGTTGATGCCATGGATGAAGAAGAGCTCTGTGCAAGCCCATAAGGTGTGCTCTTGGCAGATAGTGGTGGTTGTGCCTGCTTTCTTGTATCACAGTTGGAGGTGGCAGCTGACGAAGGTGCCGGTGTAGCAGAACATGTGGAAGTAGAGGATGCACGCGGTGTCCATGATAAAGGTCGACCTGCAAAAAAGTTAGTTCGCACCAATGCCTGTCGATCATGCACTTCACGTTCAGCTTTGCAAGCAAGATGGAATAAACGAGTAATATTATTATATTCCTCATACTCTAGAATGGTCTGGATCTCTTTATTTAGTCCACCCATAAAATGTGCAAGCATAGCTTCATTATCCTCAACAATACCACATCTAATCATACCAGTTTGTAATTCCTGATAATATTCTTCTAGGGGATTTTTTCCTTGTCTCAAACGCTGCAATTTTTTAAGCAATTCACGTTGATAATATGGTGGAACCCAGCGAGTACGCATAGCATTTTTCAAAGCAGCCCAAGTAGCTGGAATAGGATATAATCTACAATGTTCAGACCACCAAACACATGCAAAACTAGTGAAAGCACAAACAACAGCAGGAACACGTCTCTCCTCAGGATATTGTAAACATGTAAAATGTTGTTCAGTTTCTAACTCCCAAGTAAGATATATATCAGGAACACATCTACCCTCAAATGGTGGAATATTAAATTTTAGTTTAGGAAGATGGTCATGATCTCGTACCTCAGGTGGTGCATCCCTACCGTTGCGATCATATGCCTGAGGTCGACCTGCTGGTGGTGGTGCTGGTGGTTGCACGTAGTTTTGATTTTGATCAACCTCATCCTCGTAATAATCTTCCACCTCTACAGTAGAAGCAGGAGCTACTGTCTACAGAAGCATCAACAACAGTAGCAGTGGCACCAGAATTTTGTCTAGGCTCAAGGGGAACATGAAGTGCTTGTCACTTGATTTGCAAGGCGGCGCTGTTTTTGTTGTTGTTGTTGTAGAGGTGCGACAGGTGCAGCGGGCGGTGGTTGTGGAAGACGCACGAGTACTTCATCGAACTTGGCATCCAACTTGGTGTCAATTGTCTTCTCAACATCATCAATCCTCTCTAGTGCCTTTCCGAAGGTGGCCATGACGTCTTCCACCTGTTGACTCAACATTTTCTGAAATTTATCATGAAGCTCCTTCTTCGTCATGTTCTCCCAGTCAATCTCGTCGGCTTGTGGTCTTGCCATGGTTAGTAGCAATAGAAACACACAAGAATATGATCCTATAGACTACTAGGAAGTGGTGGTGGTGTGTCACAAATATGTCAAGCGAATCTCAAATTCTTACCAGTTCTTACCCAACAGCAGGTGGTGATCGGCAACCATTGTGGTCAAAACTCTCAAAGCTTGGACAGGGCGATTACCAGGGAGAGTTAAACGCACGACTTAGATGTATGTGGAGCTGGGAAGGCTTATGATATGGTAGCAAAAATATCAGCAATAATCAACTCAAAGATGCAAAGTTGAATAAACGTTCAACGACGGTACTGTGCTGGTCCTAGGCTAGACCGCGCTAGAGACGCGAGCCTAGAACACTAACAAAATCACGGCGCCGCACGTAAACAAGGGAGGAGAACACTCTGAATTTTTTTCTCTTTTCACTTTTTTCTTCGTTTTTTTTGCTCCGCAACAAATTTTTTTTGAAAAAGTCTACAAATGGTCTAAAAACTGCCTAGCCAGAATTTTTCAGACTTAGTTTTTTTGAAACTGGAACTATTTTTCTACTGCTGGTAGTACGAAAGTTTGGGAATCCGACTTGGTCACGACTCGGAGTATGGCATGATCTGGAAATCAAAAACAAAAGAACAAATACTAGACTCGGACTGGTGGCGGAGATGAATCTGGTGGAAACTCGGACTGGTGGCGGATATATGTAGGGCGGTGGAACACATACTTGTGGCGAATCTGTGATGGAGGTGGACTCGGAATATCGTGATGGCGGTGGATATGTGGTATATGGCAGCACTGATGACGATGGTGGTATATGGCAGTGGTGACGACGATGGTGGTATATGGCAGCGGTGATGACGATGATGTGGCGGCAGCGTGACAACTTGTGAATGGAACTCGAAACTCTAAAGGACTAGACACTAAGACCAGCAACTAGACACGATGATGCAACCGCAAATTCAACAATGCAAAACCCTAAAAAGATTATGCAAAGGCTCAGATTGGTTCAGATATGATGAACTAACCCTAATTTTTTGGCTTTTACGTGGAGTGTAGGTATGAAGAACAAACTCGATCTAAACTATGAAAAACTATAAAATCTCACCGAGCAACCTGGAAAACTGGTACCACTTGATAGAGGCAAAGGTGTCCCATCTTTCGATGAGATGGTGGCTATCATTTTTGGTGGAGTAGACTTTGATGATCCGACTACGATTGTGCGAGGACGTCGCGCCTTAGCAATCGAAGGGGTTATTGACCACACCGGAGCACGATCAACCTGACCACGAAGGTCTATTTCCTGCAAGCAAATGAAGAACAATCAAGAAACTGAAATTGCAATCTAGATATTGCGAATATAAGAGGAAAGCTTTATTAATGAAGGTAGGGTTCTGTGACGTCTTGGTCTGGTCGTTGAACACAAACGAAGTACGTGAAGTTGCAGCTATGGCGAACTTTTAATCTAAACAAAACCCAAAGTCTAAACGACACCCTAAGGGTTGTATATATGGAGGAAGAGGGGGGAATTTCATGGCCCTTGGAGGAGGGGTCCGAAACCAACCCTAACTCTTGTTTCCCCACGCATACGGACTCTAAAAACAGCATATACTTAAGTATTTCGAAATTACATGGGCCTGGCCCAATAATAAGGTGACGCAGCACCTAGAATAGGCTCTGGACGAAATTTATGAAGTGGCATCTTCTATATTTCGTCCATGACTTCATGCACTCCTTATGGTGGTTTCGAAGTCCTGAAATCATCACTTGTAACTCTGTTCTTGTCCCCCTTGCACATGCCATCATCTCCATGCTTGGTCTTGCTCCAGTGTTTATCCCTCTTATCCATGCCAGGCCCTTCATTTGTAAGCAAAACAAATGTATCCAATTTAGGCAACATCATATTCTCATGAACATTAGAATCATTACCAAGAAACGAAAGTACCTCATAATTTAATTGACGTGCACGAGCTCTAGTAATTAGTCCAGTATATGTAGCAGTAGGGGTTGTGGGTGTAACAATGGTATTGATGTCCTCATCATCTTACAAGTATATATGTTGATGTTCTATAGACAGAGCATATCACATCGCACATGGACCACACTAGGGAACCCGTCGGTCAACTGTATGCCACGTATCGCACACGCGACTCTAATCTGATTCGTGCTTGATGTCTCCGACATCGCTTGCATAGTTCGTCTTATTTTACCACGTATCACTGTGTCGGCCTCTGCTCGCATCCCTCGGTGCGCTCTGCTCAGGTCCGTCGCCATACTCTACTCCCGTACCCCCACGCCCTCGCTTGTGGACAACTTCTCCTTGCATGTTCAACTGCTATATGCATATATATGGTTGCTCGCCGTTGAGGCGACCGCGGAGCGCTCTGCTCGCGTCCCTGCGCACGTGCTCTGCCAGCGTTTGGGGCCTACGCACGATCATGTTCGGGGCCCCATATACATGCGGTTGCGCCGTGCGCATTGCCACGATGCAGTTACGTGCGGCGTGATGGAGTTACGCGCTGTAATTTAGAACTGCCATCCAGGGGTGCGAATATTCCAGGCCGTCCGGCTTCCCCATTAATTCCCGCGGCCATTATAACCTTAGTCTCTTCAACCTCTTGATCTCGCCCCACAACACAACAAGCACACCCACGATGACACATACAAAGAGGATATTTAGCGGCGCTGCAATGGAGTTCGGCGAGCATAAAGTGCAGACCCGCGCGAGGGAGACAGATCTCTCGGTGGTGTACACCAAAGTGTTGGGGAACATAGTAATTCAAAATTTTCCTGCGATCACGCAGTATCTAACTAGGAGATGCATAGCAATGAGAGGGGAGAGTGTGTCCATGTACCCTCGTAGACCAAAAGCGGAAGCATTTAGTAACGCGGTTCATGTAGTCGAACGTTTTCATGATCCAACCGATCCAAGTACCGAACGTACGACACCTCCGTGTTCAGCACATGTTCGGCACGATGACGTCCTCGAGCTCTTGATCCAGTTGAGGACGAGGGAGAGTTCCGTTAGCACGATGGCGTGGCGATGGTGATGATGAAGTTGCCGACACAGGGCTTCACCTAAGCACTATAACGATATGACCGAGGAGTTGAACTGTGGAGGGGGCACCGCACATGGCTAAGAGATTGTCTGTTGTGCCTTTGGGATCCCCCCCCCCCCGCCGCCTCCATATAAAAGGGGGGAGGAGGTGGCCGGCCAAGGGGGGCGCGCCATAGGGGGGAGTCCTACTTGGACTCCTAGTCCAAGTAGGATTCGGCCCCACCTCCTTCCTTCCACCGGAGAGGGAAAGGGGAAGGGAGAGAGAGGGAGAAGGAAAGAGGGGGGCCGCCCCTCTGAAGGAAATATGCCCTAGAGGCAATAATAAAGTGTTGGAAATATGCCCTAGAGGCAATAATAAAATGGTTATTATTATATTTCCTTGTTCATGATAATTGTCTATTGTTCATGCTATAATTGTGTTATCCGGAAATCATAATGCATGTGTGAATACATAGACCACAACATGTCCCTAGTGAGCCTCTAGTTGACTAGCTCATTGATTAATAGATGGTTACGGTTTCCTGACCATGGACATTGGATGTCATTGATAACGGGATCACATCATTAGGAGAATGATGTGATGGACAAGACCCAATCTTAAGCATAGCACAAGATCGTGTAGTTCGTTTGCTAAAGCTTTTCTAATGTCAAGTATCATTTCCTTAGACCATGAGATTGTGCAACTCCCGGATACCGTAGGAATGCTTTGGGTGTACCAAACGTCACAACGTAACTGGGTGGCTATAAAGGTGCACTACAGGTATCTCCGAAAGTGTCTGTTGGGTTGGCACGAATCGAGACTGGGATTTGTCACTCGGTATGACGGAGAGGTATCTCTGGGCCCACTCGGTAGGACATCATCATAATGAGCTCAGTGTGATCAAGGAGTTGATCACAGGATGATGTGTTACAGAACGAGTAAAGAGACTTGCCGTAACGAGATTGAACAAGGTATCGGTATACCGACGATCGAATCTCGGGCAAGTGCTATACCGGTAGACAAAGGGAATCGTATACGGGATTGATTGAATCCCTGACATCGTGGTTCATCCGATGAGATCATCGTGGAGCATGTGGGAGCCAGCATGGGTATCCAGATCCCGATGTTGCCTATTGGCCGGAGAGATGTCTCAGTCATGTCTGCATGCCTCCCGAACCCGTAGGGTCTGCACACTTAAGGTTCGATGACGCTGGGGTTATAGGGAATAGATGTATGTGGTTATCGAATGTTGTTCGGAGTCCCAGATGAGATCCCGGACGTCATGAGGAGTTCCGGAATGGTCCGGAGGTAAAGATTTATATATGGGAAGTCCAGTTTCAATCACCGGAAAGGTTTCGGGGTTTATCGGTATTGTACCGGGACCACCGAAGGGGTTCCGGGGGTCCACCTGCCTCGAAGGACCTAATGGGCTGTAGTTGGGTGGGAACTAGCCCCTTAGTGGGCTGGTGCACCCCTCCCCCAAGGTCCCAAGGCGCCTAGGATTGGAAACCCTAGGGGGGCGCTGGTTGGAAACCCTAAGGGGGCCGCCGCCCCCCCCCCCTCTAGATGGATCTAGGGGGCCGGCCCCCTCTTCCCTTTCCCCTATAAATAGTGGGGGGTTGGGAGGGCAACCGCACCCCTTCTCCTGGCGCAGCCCTACCCCTCTCCCTCCTCGTCTCTCGCAGTGCCTGGCGAAGCCCTGCTGGAGTGCCACGCTCCTCCACCACCACCACGCCGTCGTGCTGCTACTGGACAGAGTCTTGCCCAACCTCTCCCTCTCTCCTTGCTGGATCAAGGCGCGAGAGACGTCACCGGGCTGCACGTGTGTTGAACACGGAGGCACCGTTGTTCGGTGCTTAGATCGGAATCGGCCACGATCTGAATCGCTTCGTGTATGACTCCACCGACCGTGTTCTTGCAATGCTTCCGCATCGCGATCTTTGAAGGTATGAAGATGCACTCCCCTCTCGTTTCTATTAAACTCCATAGATTGATCTTGGTGATGCGTAGAAAAAATTTAATTTCTGCAACAATCCCCAACAGTGGTATCAGAGCCAGGTTTATGTGTAGTTTCTATGCACGAGTAGAACACAAGTTGTTGTGGGTGTTGATTTTGTCAATTTACTTGCCATTACTAGTCTTATCTTGATTCGGCGGCATCGTGGGATGAAGCGGCCCGGACCGACCTTACACGTACACTTATGTGAGATAGGTTCCACCGACTGACATGCACTAGTTGCATAAGGTGGCTAGCGGGTGTCTGTCTCTCCCACTTTAGTCAGATCGGATTCGATGAAATGGGTCCTTATGAAGGGTAAATCAAAATTGGCATACCATGTTGTGGTTTTGGCGTAGGTAAGAAACGTTCTTGCTAGAAACCTATAGCAGCCACGTAAAATTTGCAACAACAATTGGAGGACGTCTAACTTGTTCTTGCAGCATATGCTGTGTGATGTGATATGGCCAAAAGGATGTGATGAATGATATATGTGATGTATGAGATTGATCATGTTCTTGTAATAGGAATCACGACTTGCATGTCGATGAGCATGACAACCAGCAAGAGCCATAGGAGTTGTCTTAATTTATTGTATGACCTGCTTGTCAATGAAAACACCATGTAATTACTTTACTTTATTGCTAACTGTTAGCCATAGTAGTAGAAGTAATAGTTGGCGAGACAACTTCATGAAGACACGATGATGGAGATCATGGTGTCATGCCGGTGACGATGATGATCATGGCGCCCCGAAGATGTAGATCAAAGGGAGCAAAATGACATTGGCCATATCATGTCACTGTTTGATTGCATGTGATGTTTATCATGTTTTACATCTTATTTGCTTAGAACGGCGGTAGCTTAAATAAGATGACCCATTGCAATAATTTCAAGAAAATGTCCCCCCTAACTGTGCACCATTGCAAAAGTTCGTTGTTTCGAAGCACCACGTGATGATCGGGTGTGATAGATTCTAACGTTCGAATACAGCGGGTGTAAGCCAGATTTACACACGCAATACACTTAGGTTGACTTGACGAGCCTAGCATGTACAGACATGGCCTGGGAACATGGAAGACCCAAAGGTCAAACATGAGTCATATAGAAGATACGATCAACATGAATATGTTCACCGATGATGACTAGTCCGTCTCACGTGATGATCGGACACGGCCTAGTTGACTCGGATCATGTATCACTTAGATGACTAGAGGGATGTCTATCTGAGTGGGAGTTCATTAAATAATTTGATTAGATGAACTTAATTATCATGAACATAGTCTAAAAACTCTGCAATATGTCTTGTAGATCAAATGGCCCACGCTAATGTTGCCCTCAACTTCAATGCGTTCCTAGAGAAAACCAAGTTGAAAGACGATGGTAGCAACTACACAGACTGGGTCCGTAACCTGAGGATTATCCTCACAGCTGCCAAGAAAGCATATGTCCTTGAAGCACCGCTAGGTGATGCACATGTTTTCCCAGCAACTCAAGACGTTATGAATGCCTGGCAGTCGCGTAGTGATGATTACTCCCGGGTTTAGTGCGGCATGCTTTACAGCTTAGAACCGGGGCTCCAAAAGCGTTTTGAGCAGCACAGAGCATATGAGATGTTCTAAGAGCTGAATATGGTTTTCCAAGCTCATGCCCGGGTCGAGAGATATGAAGTCTCCGACAAGTTCTACAATTGTAAGATGGAGGAGAATAGTTCTGTCAGCGAGCACATACACAAAATGTCTGGGTTGCACAACTGCTTATCTCAGCTGGGAGTTAATCTCCCAGATGATGCGGTTGTTGATAGAATCCTTCAGTCGCTCCCACCTAGCTACAAGAGCTTTGTGATGAACTTCAATATGCAGGGGATGGAAAAGACCATTCCTGAGGTATATTCAATGCTGGAATCAGTGGAGGTGGAGATCAAAAAGGAACATCAAGTGTTGATGGTGAATAAAACCACTAAGTTCAAGAAAGGCAAGGGTAAGAAGAACTCCAAGAAGGATGGCAAGGGAGTTGCGGCGCCCGGTAAGCCAGCTGCCGGGAAGAAGACAAAGCATGGACCCAAGCTTGAGACTGAGAGCTTTTATTGCAAGGGAAACGGTCACTAGAAGCGGAACTGCCCCAAGTACTTAGCGGATAAGAAGGCCGGCAATACCAAAGGTATATGTGATATACATGTTATTGATGTGTACCTAACCAGCGCTCGTAGTAGCTCCTGGGTATTTGATACCGGTGCGGTTGCTCATATTTGTAACTCAAAACAGGAGCTGCGGAATAAGCGGAGACTGGCGAAGGACGAGGTGACGATGCGCGTCGGGAATGGTTCCAAGGTCGATGTGATCGCCGTCGGCACGCTACCTCTACATTTACCTACGGGATTAGTTTTAAACCTCAATAATTGTTATTTAGTACCAGCTTTAAGCATGAACATTGTATCTGGATCTCGTTTAATGCGAGATGGCTACTCATTTAAATCTGAGAATAATGGTTGTTCTATTTATATGAGAGATATGTTTTATGGCTATACCCCGCTGGTCAATGGTTTATTCTTATTGAATCTCGAACGTGATGTTACACATATTCAAAGTGTGAATGCCAAAAGATGTAAGGTTGATAATGGTAGTCCCACATATTTGTGGCACTGCCGCCTTGGTCACATTGGTGTCAAACACATGAAGAAACTCCATGCAGATGGACATTTGGAGTCTCTTGATTATGAATCATTTGACACGTGTGAACCATGCCTCATGGGCAAAATGACCAAGACTCCGTTCTCTGGAACAATGGAGTGAGCAACCAACTTATTGGAAATCATACATACTGATGTGTGCAGTCCAATGAGCATTGAGGCTCACGGTGGTTATTGTTATGTTCTCACTCTCACTGATGACTTAAGTAGATATGGGTATGTCTACTTAATGAAACACAAGTCTGAGACCTTTGAAAAGTTCAAGGAATTTCAAAGTGAGGTTGAGAATCAACGTGACAGGAAAATCAAGTTCTTATGATCAGATCGTGGGGGAGAATATTTGAGTCACAAATTTGGCACACACTTAAGGAAATGTGGAATTGTTTCACAACTCACGCCGCCTGGAACACCTCAGCGTAATGGTGTGTCCGAACATCGAAATCGCACTCTATTGGCTATGGTGTGATCCATGATGTCTCTCACCGACCTACCGCTATCATTTTGGGGTTATGCTATAGAGACTGCCACATTCACTTTAAATAGGGCTCCGTTGAAATCCGTTGAGACGACACCGTATGAATTATGGTTTGGAAAGAAACCTAAGCTGTCGTTTCTGAAAGTTTGGGGATGCGATGCTTATGTCAAGAAACTTCAACCTAAAAAGCTCGAACCCAAGTCGGAAAAATGTGTCTTCATAGGATACCCTAAGGAAACTATTGGGTATACCTTCTACCTCAGATCTGAAGGCAAGGTCTTTGTTGCCAAGAATGGATCCTTTCTAGAGAAAGAGTTTCTCTCGAAAGAAGTAAGTGGGAGGAAAGTAGAACTTGATGAAGTACTGCCTCTTGAACTGGAAAGTAGCGCAGATCAAGAAAATGTGGTGCCTGCACCGACTAGAGAGGAAGTTAATGATGATGATCAAGGAACTTCGGATCAAGTTACTACTGAACTTTGTAGGTCCACAAGGACATGTTCCACACCAGAATGGTATGGCAACCCTGTCCTAGAAATAATGTTGTTAGACAACGGTGAACCTTCGAACTATGAAGAAGCGATGGCGGGCCTGGATTCCAACAAATGGCTTGAAGCCATGAAATCCGAGGTAGGATCCATGTATGAAAACAAAGTATGGACTTTGACAGACTTGCCCGATGATCGGTGAGCCATAGAAAATAAATGGATCTTTAAGAAGAAGACGGACGTGGATGGTAATGTAACCATCTATAAGGTTCGGCTTGTCGCTAAGGATTATCGACAAGTTCAAGGGGTTGACTACGATGAGACCTTCTCACCCGTAGCAAAGCTGAAGTCTGTCCGAATCATGTTAGCAATTGCCGCATTCTATGATTATGAGATATGGCAAATGGACGTCAAAACGGCATTCATTAATGGTTTCCTTAAGGAAGAATTGTATATGATGCAGCCGGAAGGTTTTGTCGATCCTAAGAATGCTGACAAGGTATGCAAGCTCCAACGCTCGATCTATGGGCTGGTGCAAGCATCTCGGAGTTGGAACATTCGTTTTGATGAGATGATCAAAGCGTTTGGGTTTACGCAGATTTATGGAGAAGCATGTGTTTACAAGAAAGTGAGTGGGAGCTCTGTAGCATTTCTCATATTATACGTGGATGACATACTATTGATGGGAAATGATATAGAACTCTTGGAAAGCATAAAGGCCTACTTGAATAAGTGTTTTTCAATGAAGGACATTGGAGAAGCTGCTTACATATTAGGCATCAAGATCTATAGAGATAGATCAAGACGCCTCATTGGTCTTTCACAAAGCACGTACCTTGACAAGATATTGAAGAAGTTCGATATGGATCAGTCCAAGAAGGGGTTCTTGCCTGTATTGCAAAGTGTGAGATTGAGCACGACTCAATGCCCGACCACGGCAGAAGATAGAGAAAAGATGAGTGTCATCCCCTATGCCTCGGCCATAGGGTCTATTATGTATGCCATGCTGTGTACCAGACCTGATGTAAACCTTGTCGTAAGTTTGGTAGGAAGGTACGAAAGTAATCCCGGCATGGAACACTGGACAGCGGTCAAGAATATCCTGAAGTACCTGAAAAGGACTAAGGATATGTTTCTCGTTTATGGAGGTGATGAAGAACTCGTCTTAACGGGTTACTTCAATGCTAGTTTCGACACAGATCTGGATGACTGAACTGGATACGTGTATATTTTGAATGGTGGGGCAGTCAGATGGTGAAGTTGCAAGCAAAGCGTCGTGGCGGGATCTACATGTGAAGCGGAGTACATGGCAGCCTCGAAGGCAGCACATGAAGCAATCTGGATGACGGAGTTCATTACCAACCTAGGAGTTATTCCCAATGCATCGGGCCTGATGACTCTCTTCTGTGACAACACTGGAGCTATTACCCTTGCCAAGGAGCCCAGGTTTCACAAGAAGACCAGGCATATCAAGCGTCGCTTCAACTCCATTCGTGAAAATGTTCAAGATGGAGACACAGAGATTTGTAAAGTGCATACAGACCTGAATGTCACAGATTCGTTGACTAAACCTCTTCCACGTGCAAAACATGATCAACACCAGAACTCTATGGGTGTTCGATTCATCACAATGTAACTAGGTTATTGACTCTAGTGCAAGTGGGAGACTGTTGGAAATATGCCCTAGAGGCAATAATAAAATGGTTATTATTATACTCCCTCCGTTTTTATTTACTCCGCATATTAGTTTTGGTCAAAGTCAAGCTTTACAAACTTTGACAAAGTTTATAGACAAAAATATTAACATAAACAATAACAAATCAATATCATTAGATGCGTTGTTGAATGTACTTTCACATCATATAGATTTGTTATGCTCAATTTTTATGTTATTTTCTATAAATTTGATCAAACTTTGCAAAGTTTGACTTCAATCAACTCTAATATGCGAAGTAAATAAAAACGGAGGGAGTATTTCCTTGTTCATGATAATTGTCTATTGTTCATGCTATAGTTGTGTTATCCGGAAATCATAATACATGTGTGAATACATAGACCACAACATGTCCCTAGTGAGCCTCTAGTTGACTAGCTCGTTGATTAACAGATGGTTACGGTTTCTTGACTATAGACATTGGATGTCATTGATAACGGGATCACATCATTAGGAGAATGATGTGATGGACAAGACCCAATCTTAAGCATAGCACAAGATCGTGTAGTTCGTTTGCTAAAGCTTTTCTAATGTCAAGTATCATTTCCTTAGACCATGAGATTGTGCAACTCCCGGATACCGTAGGAATGCTTTGGGTGTACCAAACGTCACAATGTAACTGGGTGGCTATAAAGGTGCACTACAGGTATCTCCAAAAGTGTCTGTTGGGTTGGCAGGAATCGAGACTGGAATTTGTCACTCCGTATGACGGAGAGGTATCTCTGGGCCCACTCGGTAGGACATCATCATAATGAGCTCAGTGTGATCAAGGAGTTGATCACGGGATGATGAGTTACAGAACAAGTAAAGAGACTTGCCGTAACAAGATTGAATAAGGTATCGGTATACCGACGATTGAATCTCGGGCAAGTGTTATACCGGTAGACAAAGGGAATCGTATACGGGATTGATTGAATCCTTGACATCGTGGTTCATCCGATGAGATCATCATGGAGCATGTGGGATCCAACATGGGTATCCAGATCCCGCTGTTGGATATTGGCCGGAGAGATGTCTCAGTCATGTCTGCATGCCTCCCGAACCCGTAGGGTCTGCACACTTAAGGTTCGATGACGCTAGGGTTATATGGAATAGATGTATGTGGTTACCGAATGTTGTTTGGAGTCCAGGATGAGATCCCGGACATCACGAGGAGTTCCAGAATGGTCCGGAGGTAAAGATTTATATATGGGAAGTCCAGTTTCAGTCACAGGAAAGGTTTCGGGGTTTATCGGTATTGTACCGGGACCACCGAAGGGGTTCCGGGGGTCCACCGGTAGGGTCCACCTGCCCCGAAGGACCTAATGGGCTGTAGTTGGGTGGGAACTAGCCCCTTAGTGGGCTGGTGCACCCCTCCCCCAAGGTCCCAAGGCGCCTAGGATTGGAAACCCTAGGGGGGCGCTGGTTGGAAACCCTAAGGGGGCCGCCGCCCCCCCCCCTCTAGATGGATCTAGGGGGCCGGCCCCCTCTTCCCTTTCCCCTATAAATAGTGGGGGGTTGGGAGGGCAACCGCACCCCTTCTCCTGGCGCAGCCCTACCCCTCTCCCTCCTCGTCTCTCGCAGTGCCTGGCGAAGCCCTGCTGGAGCGCCACGCTCCTCCACCACCACCACGCCGTCGTGCTGCTACTGGACAGAGTCTTGCCCAACCTCTCCCTCTCTCCTTGCTGGATCAAGGCGCGAGAGACGTCACCGGGCTGCACGTGTGTTGAACACGGAGGCACCGTTGTTCGGTGCTTAGATCGGAATCGGCCACGATCTGAATCGCTTCGTGTACGACTCCACCGATCGCGTTCTTGCAACGCTTCCGCATCGCGATCTTCAAAGGTATAAAGATGGACTCCCCTCTCGTTGCTAGTAACCTCCATAGATTGATCTTGGTGATGCGTAGAAATTTTTTAATTTTTGCAACGATCCCCAACATAAATTTGTTATTTATATTTCCTTATATCATGATGAATGTTTATAATTCATGCTAGAATTGTATTAACCGGAAACTTAGTACATGTGTGAATACATAGACAAACAACGTGTCACTAGTTTGCCTCTACTTGACTAGCTCGTTGAAACAATGATGGTTATGTTTCCTAACCATAGACATGAGTTGTCATTTGATTAACGGGATCACATCAATAGAGAATGATGTGATTGACTTGACCCATCCATTAGCTTAGCACGATGATCGTTTAGTTTGTTGCTATTGCTTTCTTCATGACTTATACATGTTCCTATGACTATGAGATTATGCAACTCCCGAGTACCGGAGGAACACTTTGTGTGCTACCAAATGTCACAACGTAACTGGGTGATTATAAAGGTGCTCTACAGGTGTCTCCGATGGTACTTGTTGAGTTCGCATAGATCAACATTAGGATTTATCACTCCGATTGTCGAAGAGGTATCTCTGGGCCCTCTCGGTAATGCACATCACTATAAGCCTTGCAAGCATTATGACTAATGATTTAGTTGCGGGATGATGCATTACAGAACGAGTAAAGAGACTTGCCGGTAACGAGATTGAACTAGGTATGAGGATACCGACGATCGAATCTCGGGCAAGTAACATACCGATGACAAAGGGAACAACGTATGTTGTTATGCGGTTTGACCGATAAGGATCTTCGTAGAATATGTAGGAGCCAATATGAGCAGCCAGGTTCCGCTATTGGTTATTGACCGGAGACGAGTCTCGGTCATGTCTACATAGTTCTCGAACTCGTAGGGTCCGCACGCTTAACGCTCGGTGACAATCGGTATTATGAGTTTATGTGTTTTGATGTACCGAAGGTAGTTCAGAGTCCCGGATATGATCACAGACATGACGAGGAGTTTCAAAATGGTCGAGACATAAAGATCGATATATTGGATGACTATGTTTGGACTTCGGAAAGGTTCCGGGCAAGTTCGGACAAATACTGGAGTACCGGGAGGTTACTAGAACCCCCCTGGGAGTGCAATGGGCTTATTGGGCCTTTGTGGAGAAGAGGAGGGGCGGCCAGGGCTGGCCGCGCACCCCCTCTCCCTCTAGTCTGAATTGGACAAGAAGGGGGGCGACGCCCCCCTTTCCTTTCCCCTCTCCCCTCCTTCCCTCTCTCCTACTGCTACTCTTGGAAGGGTTAGAGTCCTACTCCCGGTGGGAGTAGGACTCCCTTTGGGGGCGCCTAGGAGGGCCGGTCTCTCCCCCTCCTCCACTCCTTTATATACGGAGGAGGGGGGCACCCCATAGACACACAAGTTGATTAGTTGATCTTTTAGCCATGTACGCTGCCCCCCTCCACCATAATCCACCTGGGTCATATCGTAGTGGTGCTTAGGCTAAGCCCTGCGTTGGTAGCATCATCATCACCGTCATCATGTCGTCATGCTGACGGAAATCTCCCTCGGAGCTCTGCTATATCGGAGTTCGTGGGACGTCATCGAGTTGAACGTGTGCTGAACTCGCAGGTGCCGTGCGTTCGGTACTTGGATCGATCGGATCGTGAAGACGTACGACTACATCAATCGCGTTCTCATAACGCTTCCGCTTACGGTCTACGAGGGTACGTGGACGACACTCTCCCCTCTCGTTGTTGTGCATCACCATGATCTAGCGTGTGCGCAGGAATTTTTTTAAATTACTGCGTTCCCCAACGGTGGCATCAGAGCCAGGTTTGTGTGTAGATGTTATATGCACAAGTAGAACACAAAGGAGTTGTGGGTGTGGGTATATACATATTGCTTGCCGTCACTAGTTGATTCTTGATTCAGCGGCATTGTTGGATGAAGCGGCCCAGACCGACGTTACGCGTACGCTTACGCGAGACTGGTTCTACCGACGTGCTTCGCACACAGGTGGCTAGTGAGTGTCTGTTTCTCCAGCTTTAGTTGAATCGGATTCAATGAACAGGGTTCTTTCTGAAGATCAAAAAGCAATCACTATACCGCGTTGTGGTTTTTGATGCATAGGTAAGAACGGTTCTTGCTCAGCCCATAGCAGCCACATAAAACTTGCAACAACAAAGTAGAGGGCGTCTAACTTGTTTTTGCAGGGCATGTTGTGATGTGATATGGTCAATACATGATGCTAAATTTTATTGTATGAGATGATCATGTTTTGTAACACAGTTATCGGCAACTGGCAGGAGCCATATGGTTGTCGCTTTATTGTATGAAATGCAATCGCCATGTAATTGATTTACTTTATCACTAAGTAGTAGCGATAGTCGTGGAGGCAATAGTTGGCGTGACGACAACGATGCTTCGATGGAGATCAAGGTGTCAAGCCGGTGACAATGGTGATCATGACGGTGCTTTAGAGATGGAGATCAAAGGCATAAGATGATGATGGCCATATCATATCACTTATATTGATTGCATGTGATGTTTATCTTTTATGCATCTTATTTTGCTTAGATCAACGGTAGCATTATAAGATGATCTCTCACTAAATTTCAAGGTATAAGTGTTCTCCCTGAGTATGCACCATTGTGAAAGTTCGTCGTGCCGAGACACTGCGTGATGATCGGGTGTGATAAGCTCTACGTTCACATACAAGGGGTGCAAGCCAGTTTTGCACGCGTAGAATACTCGGGTTAAACTTGACGAGCCTAGCATATGCAGATATGGCCTCGGAACACTGAGATCGAAAGGTCGAGCGTGAATCATATAGTAGATATGATCAACATAGTGATGTTCACCGTTGAAAACTACTCCATCTCACGTGATGGTCAGACATGGTTTAGTTGATATGGATCACATGATCACTTAGATGATTAGAGGGATGCCTGTCTAAGTGGGAGTTCTTAAGTAATATGATTAATTGAACTTTAATTTATCATGAACTTAGTACCTGATAGTATTTTGCATGTCTATGTTGTTGTAGATAGATGGCCCGTGTTGTTGTTCCATTGAATTTTAATGCGTTCCTTGAGAAAGCAAAGTTGAAATATGATGGTCGCAATTACACGGACTGGGTCCGTAACTTGAGGATTATCCTCATTGTTGCACAGAAGAATTACGTCCTAGAAGCACCGCTAGGTGTCAAACCCGCTGCAGGAGCAACGCCAGATGTTATGAACGTCAGGCAGAGCAAAGCTGATGACTACTCGATAGTTCAGTGTGCCATGCTTTACGGCTTAGAACTGGGACTTCAATGATGTTTTGAACGTCATGGAGCATATGAGATATTCCGAGAGTTGAAGTTAATACTTCAAGCAAATGCCCGGATTGAGAGATATGAAGTCTCCAATTCTACAACTGCAAGATGGAGGAGAATAGTTCTGTCAGTGAGCATATACTCAAAATGTCTGGGTATAACAATCACTTGATTCAACTGGGAGTTAATCTTCTCGATGATAGTGTCATTGACAGAATTCTTCAATCACTGCCACCAAGCTACAAGAGTTTCGTGATGAACTATAATATGCAAGGGATGGATAAGACAATTCCCGAGCTCTTCGCGATGCTAAAGGCTGCGGAGGTAGAAATCAAGAAGGAGCATCAAGTGTTGATGGTCAACAAGACCATCGGTTTCAAGAAAAAGGGTAAAGGGAAGAAGGGGAACTTCAAGAAGAACGGCAAGCAAGTTGTTGCTCAAGTGAAGAAGCCCAAGTCTGGACCTAAGCCTGAGACTGAGTGCTTCTACTGCAAAGGGACTGGTCACTGGAAGCGGAACTGCCCCAAGTATTTGGTGGATAAGAAGGATGGCAAGGTGACCAAAGGTATATGTGATATACATGTTATTGATGTGTACCTTACTAATGCTCGCAGTAGCACCTGGGTATTTGATACTGGTTCTGTTGCTAATATTTGCAACTCGAAACAAGGACTACGGATTAAGTAAAGATTGGCTAAGGACGAGGTGACGATGCACGTGGGAAATGGTTCCAAAGTCGATGTGATCGCGGTCGGCACGCTACCTCTACATCTACCTTCGGTATTAATTTTAGACCTGAATAATTGTTATTTGGTGCCAACGTTGAGCATGAACATTATATCTGGATCTCTTGTTTAATGCGAGACGGTTATTCATTTAAATCTGAGAATAATGGTTGTTCTATTTGTATGAGTAATATCTTTTATGGTCATGCACCCTTGAAGAGTGGTCTATTTTTGATGAATCTCGATAGTAGTGATACACATATTCATAATATTGAAGCTAAAAGATGCAGAGTTGAGAATGATAGTGCAACTTATTTGTGGCACTGCCGTTTAGGTCATATTGGTGTAAAGAGCATTAAGAAACTCCATTTTGATGGACTTTTGGAATCACTTGATTATGAATCACTTGGTACTTGCAAACCATGCCTCATGGGCAAGATGACTAAAACAACGTTCTCTGGAACTATGGAGCGAGCAACAGATTTGTCGGAAATCATACATACTGATGTATGTGGTCCGATGAATATTGAGGCTCGCGGCGGGTATCGTTATTTTCTCACCTTCACAGATGATTTGAGCAGATATGGGTATATCTACTTAATGAAACATAAGTCTGAAACATTTGAAAAGTTCAAAGAATTTCAGAGTGAAGTGGAAAATCATCGTAACAAGAAAATAAAGTTTCTATGATCTGATCATGGAGGAGAATATTTGAGTTATGAGTTTGGTCTTCATTTGAAACAAGGCGGAATAGTTTCGCAACTCACGCCACCCGGAACACCACAACGTAATGGTGTGTCCGAACGTCGTAATCGTACTTTACTAGATATGGTACGATCTATGATGTCTCTTACTAATTTACTGCTATCGTTTTGGGGTTATGCTTTAGAGACAGCTGCATTCACGTTAAATAGGGCACCATCTAAATCCGCTAAGACAACGCCTTATGAACTGTGGTTTGGCAAGAAACCAAATTTGTCGTTTCTTAAAGTTTGGGGCTGCGATGCTTATGTGAAAAAGCTTCAACCTGATAAGCTCGAACCCAAATCGGAGAAATGTGTCTTCATAAGATACCCAAAGGAGACTGTTGGGTACACCTTCTATCACAGATCCGAAGGTAAGACATTCGTTGCTAAGAATGGATCCTTTCTAGAGAAGGAGTTTCTCTCGAAAGAAGTGAGTGGGAGGAAAGTAGAACTTGATGAGGTAACTGTACCTGCTCCCTTATTGGAAAGTAGTTCATCACAGAAATCTGTTCATGTGACTCCTACACCAATTAGTGAGGAAGCTAATGATGAAGATCATGTAACTTCATAACAAGTTACTACCGAACCTCGCAGGTCAACCAGAGTAAGATACGCACCAGAGTGGTACGGTAATCCTGTTCTGGAAGTCATGTTACTTGACCATGAAGAACCTATGAACTATGAGGAAGCGATGATGAGCCCAGATTCCGTAAAATGGCTTGAGGCCATGAAATCTGAGATGGAATCCATGTAAAAGAACAAAGTGTGGACTTTGGTTGACTTACCCGATGATCGGCAAGCCATCGAGAATAAATAGATCTTCAAGAAGAAGAAGACTGACGCTGTGTAATGCCCTCGATGCGGCTATATCTCCCACGTGTCGAAGCACGACTTAGAGGCATAACCGCATTGAAAGCAATGTCGCAAGTGAGGTAATCTTCACACAACCCATGTAATACATAAGGGAAAGAGATACATAGTTGGCTTACAATTGCCACTTCACACAATTACATGAATAAAGCATTACATCAACCAGATACAATCAAGGTCCGACTACGGAACCAAAATAAAAGAAGACTACCCCAAATGCTACACATATCCCCGATCGTCCCAACTGGGCTCCACTACTGATCAACTAGAACGAAACAACACAAGGACAAGATCTTCATCGAGCTCCTCCTTGAGCTTGGTTGCGACATCTGCACGGTTCAACGGCACCTGCAAACTGGTTTTGGAAGTATCTGTGAGTCATAGGGACTCAGCAATCTCACACCCTCGCGATCAAGACTATTTAAGCTTATGGGTAAGGTAAAGGTATGAGGTGGAGCTGCAGCAAGCGACTAGCATATATGGTGGCTAAACATACGCAAATGAGAGCGAGAAGAGAAGGCAAAGCACATTCGAGAAATATATGATCAAGAAGTGATCCTAGAACAACCTACGTAAAGCATAACTCCAACACCATGTTCACTTCCCGGACTCCGCCGAGAAGAGACCATCACGGTTACACACGCGGTTGATGTATTTTAATTAAGGTCAACTTTAGGTTTTCTATAACCAGACATTAACAAATTCCCATCTGCCCATAACCGCGAGCACGGCTTTTGAAAGTTCAAATCCCTGCAGGGGTGTCCCAACTTAGCCCATCACAAGCTCTCACGGTCAATGAAGGATATTCCTTCACCCAAGACAATCCGATCAGACTCGGCATCCAGGTTACAAGACATCCTCGACAATGGTAAAACAAGTCCAGCAACACCGCCTGAATGTGCCGACAAATCCCGATAGGAGCTGCACATATCTCGTTCTTAGGGCACACTCAGATGATCCTACGAGTAAAACCAACCCACAAGTTGCCCCGAGGTGGCCCTGCAGTCTACTCGGTCGGACCAACACTCAGAGGAGCACTGGCCCAGGGGGCTTAAATAAAGATGACCCTTGAGTCTGCAGAACCCAAGGGAAAGAAAAGGCTAGGTGGCTAATGGTGAAACCAATGTTGGGCATTGCTGGAGGAGTTTTATTCAAGGCGAACTGTCAAGGGGTTCCCATTATAACCCAACCGCATAAGGAACGCAAAATCCAGGAACATAACACCGATATGATGGAAACTAGGGCGGCAAGAGTGGAACAAAACACTAGGCATAAGGCCGAGCCTTCCACCCTTTACCAAGTATATAGATGCATTAATTAAGTAAGAGATATTGTGATATCCCAACCAAATATCCATGTTCCAAACATGGAACAAGCTCCAATCTTCACCTGCAACTAACAACGCTATAAGAGGGGCTGAGCAAAGCGGTAACATAGCCAAACAACGATTTGCTAGGACAAGGTGGGTTAGAGGCTTGGTTTAACAATATGGGGGGCATGATAAGCAAGTGGTAGGTATCGCAGCATAGGATAGCAAAAGAGCGAGCAACTAGCAAGCAAAGATAGAAGTGATTTCGAGGGTATGGTCATCTTGCCTGAAATCCTGCAAGGAGGAAGAACGAGTCCATGAAGAAGACAAATAGATGTAGTCGAAACGAATCCTCACAACACGATGTTACCGGATTACCGGGAAGAAGTACACCGGAAAGAAAGCAAACAACATAGTAAACAACCATCACATAAAACATGGCATGATGCACAATCAAGTATGATGCATGTCCGTTTAATGAAGCGTGACATGGCAAAATGCAACAAACAACACTACAAATTAAGTGGAGCTCAATATGCAACGGAGTTGCATATTGAAGAAAACACCACATGACTTATTTAGTTCTCTCCCGTTTATATACCCAACAAGATTAAATGTTGTTAGCATGGCAAGAGGTGAGGCATAATGAAACTACCTATCTAGGCAAGTTTAAATGAGGCCGGAACAACAAAACAACAAGTCTGGAAACTCCTCATGTGCATATTTTCGGTTTGGTACTGATCTGCCCTAAACACAATTTTAGAGTTGTTAAACATGTAAAGTGATGCCACCATGTTAAATTAGGCATTTTTCTACCCGATTTACATATCAAGTTTATTTAAAACCGAGCTATGGTTATTTAGTTATGAATTAAAGCATTTTAGCAAGTTATTTAAGCAAATTTAAACAAACATCATTTTAAGCATTTTAAAGATGGATGAATATGTCCATGGGCTGAAACCACCTTGCCCAACAAATACAGGATAGGGGCTGGGCGCTGCACACATGGGCCAAGGCCCGGCTGGTGGAGAGGGGAGGCCGGCAGGGGGGCGCAGCTGGGCCTGCTAGCCCTCTCCTCGGTCGACGCTTGCGAGATGAGCTGCTGCTGTTCTCGTTCCTGAAGAAACAGAACAGGAGCAGAGCCATGGCAATGGAGAAGACAACCGCCAGGGTCTTGGCAACAGGGTCGACGGGAACCGGCCGGAACGGGCGGAACTGAGCGCGGGGAGGTGCCTGGGTTCAAATCCGGCAAGGGGAGTCATGTATTGGAGCTCGGGACGGTCGGCGCGCGATGAGCCCCTGCAGGACACGGGCATGAGAAAAGGGTCAGGGAGGAAGAGAGGGAAAGATAAGAAGGAGCAGGGGCGCATGGCGACCTGCGGAGCTCCGGCGAGGCGTTCGTCCCTGGTTCGTTCGAAGAGGCGAGGCGCTGGGGTCGTGGGGCTCCGGCAGTAGGGAGGCGGACCCGATGGAGCCCGTGCCTGAAGAAGACGGGGGGCGGCCATGCTTGAAGAAGGGATCGGGGACGGGGCTCCCAGGTAAGGATCCGGCCGGTGTAGCTGTGGAGGCGCGCCGGCATCGAGGTGTGGCGAGACGCGGGCGTCCTCCTCTGCTCAAAGCAGAGGCCAGAACTCTCGTTGGCGGCGCACCAGAAGTTGACAATGGCGAGGAGCAGCAGGGATGGGGGTCTGACGACGGGACGGTGACGGCTTGGCTCCTGTCCAGCAACACAACACGGTGGTGACTCCTGCAAGGCAGAGAGGCGGGCGTCGGGGCTCCAGGTTCAGTATTTGGGACGGGATGGAGGAAGCCGGTGGCGGCTGCTGCTTGCGACACGGCGTCCACGGCTGCTCCTGCAGCAAGAAGAGCACGAGGGAGAGAAGCCGTGAGAGAGAGCTACAGAAGGAGAAAGGGAAACGAGAGGGAAGGGCGAAGGCACGCCTGATTCGGTGCTCCGGCGAGATGCTTGCGGAGCCGGAGGAGCTAAGGAGGCCGGTGCCTGACGGGCTGTGCGGGGACGAGGAGGCGCGTCCTCAGGCGGCTGCGGAGAGAGCGCAGGCAGAGGAGCTTGGGAGCGATGACCAGGGTATCGAGCGGAGGATGGTGGTAGGCTGTTGTGATAGGCGGCGCTGAAACCCAGGGAAGTGGTCGGGGGATTGAATCGGGAGGAGATCCCAAGGGGAAGCGAGAGAGTGGCGGCGGCGGCTGCGGGAAAGGATGCATGGGACGGCTAGGTTTTAGGGTTAGGTAGGCTGAATCTACAGCAAGGATTTTTGGTCAGGGGCTAAAAGGACCCTCCGATCGCAATCGGATGATCACGAATAAAATAGCTAGGGAGTCCAAATACGAAAACGGTGACGTTTTGTAGATGTTTGGGGATGTTCCAGATCCAACGGTGACGAAAGTCCGGTTCGGGTCCGGGACAGCTATCAGACGCGCGCGCGAGGAGGGCCGCGGGCTAACGAGAGAGGTTAGGTTGGACCTGGCAGTAGGTAGTGGGCTGTGTAGACGGTCTCGAGCTAAGAGAAGAGAAGAGAGGGAGGCCCGGCGACTGTTTCCGGAGATCGAAAACGTCCGACGATAGACCGACTATATTGCCGCTATAATTAATCGTTGGGGCGTCAAACGAACTCCGAATGCGATGAAACTTGACAGGCGGTCTATCTACACTATAATAAGACCACACGCCAACTTTCATCCCATTCCGAGAACCTTTTCCGGCCACTTATAAAATACTATTTTGGACGTGCCACGGGCGCGTGCAAGTGTGTCTGGGCTCAGAACGGACGACGGAAGGAACTGGGAGAACCCGGGCGAATGCAAGTTTTGAAAACATGATGATGCAATGCACATGATGACATGGCAAGATGCAACACGCAAGAAAAGACATGGCAAAGACAGCGAATAATTGGAAGACACCTGGCGCAACGGTCTCGGGGCGTCACAACACTCCACCACTACGAGAGGATCTCGTCCCGAGATCTAGAATGGCACCAGAGGGAAAAACGGAAGAGAAAGAGAAGAGGTTAAACTAAGTTGCTTCTTTGACAATTGAGTGAAACCAAAGAACCTTGAAAGGTTGAACAAATTGAAAGAAAGTATACAATGAAGATGAACGAAGTTGAAGACACTCCGTTAGTAAAAAGGAACAATGAACATCACTAGAACTTTGTAGGTTGAAAGACATAAGAAAAAAGGTTGCAATGGACAAGAAGTACATGCTAGCACTCCGGTAGAAAAAGAGAAACAAGGAACGATAAGGATCAATTACGACAACACTCCGATTAAAACAAGATAGAGAAGGAATAAGAATGATGTAATTTGGGCAGCACTCCGACTGTAAATGGAAGGAATTGGACATGATCTTGACAAAACAAGATGATGGGTCGAAGAGAGCAGCATCGCGATGCCTCCGGAACAAATGAAAGAATACAATGAAAAGAAGAGAGAAGAAAACAACATGTTCTACCTCAAATGAATTTGAGAGAGCATCCTTAAAAGAAGGATTTAACGGAGTTGTTGGGAAATCAACAACGAAAAGAACAGGCTTGTTGAGGGCTTATGGAAAACATCTCAAGAACTTGAGGTGAAAACCTGCCATAAATGGAAACAAGATTAGATTGGTATGAACAAGGAGACAAGAAAACTTATTTCACCGGGAGGATAAATGAAGAACTTGGATCATATATTATCACCATTAATAGCATTAATCCTTAGGGAAAGCTTTAGGTGAAATATAACCCCAGATAACTCCAATGACGAGATTGATGGATTTAAAATATCTCATTCTTAATGACATGTGAATCATGAAACATGAACTCAAATTATCAAGAATGACATAATACCACCTCCAATGATATGGAAGAAAGAATTGCACTCCGGATTGCAAGATGAAGAAACTTGAGCTCCTTAGAAAAGAATCTCGATGAACACTTCGAGAAGGAATTAAATCCTTGATGAGCCATCATGTAGAGCCTCCATGGAGAATTCCGGTACAAAAGGATGATCAAACGAAAGGAAGGAGAAATTATAAACACAAGGTGAAGCCTTGCGATGATTTAGAAGGAGCTTCGCGACGAGATAATGCGGAAAAGCTTGGAACTCCGGAAAAGAAAGATGAAACAAATTTAACCGAGAATTTGATGAGCCTCCGGAATAGGGAATTGAGTTCACTCGATGAAACAAGAATAAGAATTACATTATGCTTATCCTTCAACAATTAAATTGATGACAAACAACAGATTTGGCATATTACTTATTCTCGTAGAAAAGATTAAGAGAGATATCGCGCCAACTTGAGAAGGTCTTCAACGAAACACCGGTGAAATCGAAACAACAAATGAATAGATATGATAACCAAGGAAGAGAACTCTTGAACGAATCACCGTAAGGAGTAAAAATGAACAAAGAAAAGATAAGGAAGACACCGGGAAGAATTTAGCAAATGAACGAAGATGATTGAGAGAATTTAGATACATGAGAACGAAGAGATCACGAGCTGATAAGAGAATACTTGAATGATGCACCAGTAAGATTTAGAGAATGATAGCTGAAAGCTGAGAATGAATAAGTCTTCTGAAATGATGGGCTTCAGAGAATCAAACTGAAAAGACTCCTGAATAGCTCCGGATGAGAGCAAAGAATTCTCACAATCGAAAACAATTATGAGAGGATGGCATCAAGCTAGCATCACGACTCTTGAAGAGAATGGAGCAATATTGATAGAAAAAAACTTCTTCAGTCTTCACATCTGAGAATGACGACGAGAAACACCACCATGAATTATTTAGACGCTCCGGAAGAATCAGAAGCAAAGAGATTTAGCCAACGATGAAAAGAATTTGAAAGATCTAGGAGAAAGACATTTGACTGATGATAATTCATTCTTACGTCAAACTTTAGAAGATTTGAGAATATCTCCGGGAGAATAAGAAGAGTCAGGTAAGATCCTGGGAAAAGACCTGTGGGTTAGGGCCCACTCAAAAGAAACACCGTTGAACGATTTAAAAGATAGATTGTGCCGGTTGAAGTTAAATGGCTTGAATGAGAGAACATCCTCGAAAGATCTTGAACGAATGTAGAGTGGAAACACGAATCTTCGAGATATCTTGAGCACTCCGAAACAATTGAATTGCGAGAAGTGGAATGATAATAAGGTGCACCGGCATGGAAAACATTTGAAACGAGTTAAAGGATATGATCAACACCAAAAGCTTGAATTGAATCCACCGGAGAAGAAAAGAATGAAGAATGACGATCTTGAAGCTCCATTAGAATCTTCATGAGAATCACCGGATAAGAACATTGACAGAAAGAACGAAGAAACTTTACATCCATAAGATGGATACTTGATCAAGAAATCTGAATCATTGAAGAAAAAGGGTGGGTGGGCGGGAAAAACAAAGGCAACTTGGAGACGGATGAAACAAACACCGTTGAGAAAACCGAGAGGTGATCTTGCGATGTTAAAATGATCGGGTCCGCTTAAAGAGAAACACGCCAGTTGAAAAGGATTGTCATGACAATCTCGATTAACGAGAAGGATTGGTATTCGCATCGGAGTATGAGAACATCATTTGGGGAAGGTATGGAATCAACACTTGACATTGAAGCAACTCGAATACCACAACTCAAAACAAAAAACAAAAGATTGGCTTGCAGAATAAGCCGGAACAAACATATGATAGAGATTTCGTCCGAAATTTTTGTGGTGGGGCCTACACAGGCTCGATTGTATAGCACCATCATGTACAAGGCAGTGCACATGACATACGAAGCGTCCCCGAGTCGGCATAGCCAAGGACTCTTTAAGACATAATGAGACCACTGTAAAACCAACCGTGGATAGGCGGACCACTAGACGTCGAACCCCAATTTCATATCATACATCTGTCGGAAAGAAATCCTAAGTGCTACTTGAATTCCCACTTATAAACTCCCAAAATTTTCCGGTTATGCAATCAGGTGTTGGGGATACAGGGGAAGCATAATATCTCACCCAAACTAGCAAATCCTACATCCAGCTGTATCCATCCTTTAACACATAACCAAGAAACCTTCAGAAATCATCTACCTCAACCTTCGAAAAGACATCCGTTATACGAGTTATGGCAATACTCCCGAACTCCCGCCCCAGTACTGGGTGGCGTCGAGGTTATCTCACCAACAACTGCATAAAAGAGATTTTCGATGTCGGCGAAACTAAACTCAGGTATTCTAGAACTGCAACGATAAAATTGTGACGACAACACCTCGGAGCTCAACTCCCCGGGACACTGCCACAACCCCTAAATGTCAGGAGGCACCAAGAACAATGTTCTCGTCACAAAACCATCGGAACGATTCCAAGATACCCGCGTGATCCTAAATTTTTTTAGTGAAATTGAGAAGAGAAGAGTCAAAACTCTACGTCAGGATGCCTCACCAGAGCGACGAAGGGACTGAGGAGTAAAAAGAAGTCCTAACTCTCCGATATATATAATTCCTAAATGACTCAAAACATTTTTCTAGACTCAACAACACCAGCGATTCGATCAAGCAGGGGGGCTCCTAAGGTCGGGGAAGCCTCTGATTACCAACTTGTAACGCCCTCGATGCGGCTATATCTCCCACGTGTCGAAGCACGACTTAGAGGCATAACCGCATTGAAAGCAATGTCGCAAGTGAGGTAATCTTCACACAACCCATGTAATACATAAGGGAAAGAGATACATAGTTGGCTTACAATCGCCACTTCACACAATTACATGAATAAAGCATTACATCAACCAGATACAATCAAGGTCCGACTACGGAACCAAAATAAAAGAAGACTACCCCAAATGCTACACAGATCCCCGATCGTCCCGACTCGGCTCCACTACTGATCAACTAGACGAAACAACACAAGGACAAGATCTTCATCGAGCTCCTCCTTGAGCTTGGTTGCGACATCTACATGGTTCAACGGCACCTGCAAGCTGGTTTTGGAAGTATCTGTGAGTCACGGGGACTCAGCAATCTCACACCCTCGCGATCAAGACTATTTAAGCTTATGGGTAAGGTAAAAGGTATGAGGTGGAGCTGCAGCAAGCGACTAGCATATATGGTGGCTAACATACGCAAATGAGAGCGAGAAGAGAAGGCAAAAGCACGGTCGAACAACTATGATCAAGAAGTGATCCTAGAACAACCTACGTCAAACATAACTCCAACACCGTGTTCACCTCCCGGACTCAGCCGAGAAGAGACCATCATGGTTACACACGCGATTGATGTATTTTAATTAAGGTCAACTTCAGGTTTTCTACAACCGGACATTAACAAATTCCCATCTGCCCATAACCGCGGGCACGGCTTTCGAAAGTTCAAAACCCTGCAGGGGTGTCCCAACTTAGCCCATCACAAGCTCTCACGGTCAACGAAGGATATTCCTTCTCCCAAGACAATCCGATCAGACTCGGCATCCCGGTTACAAGACATTTCGACAATGGTAAAACAAGACCAGCAAAGCCACCCAGATGTGCCGACAAATCCCGATAGGAGCTGCACATATCTCGTTCTCAGGGCACACCGGCTGAGCAAGACGTCGGGTGGGCCAGCCCAGAGTTGCCCCTGGTAGCTCCGGACATCGCTCAGTTGGACCAACACTTAGAGAAGCACTGGCCCGGGGGGTTAAAATAAAGATGACCCTTGAGTCTGCAGAACCCAAGGGAAAGAAAAGGCTAGGTGGCGAATGGTAAAACCAATGTTGGGCATTGCTGGAGGAGTTTTATTCAAGGCGAACTATCAAGGGGTTCCCATTATAACCCAACCGCGTAAGGAATGCAAAATCCGGGAACATAACACCGATATGACGGAAACTAGGGCGGCAAGAGTGGAAACACCAGGCATAAGGCCGAGCCTTCCACCCTTTACCAAGTATATAGATGCATTAATTAAATAAGAGGTATTGTCATATCCCAACAAAATATCCATGTTCCAACATGGAACAAGCTCCAATCTTCACCTGCAACTAACAACGCTATAAGAGGGGCTGAGCAAAGCGGTAATATAGCCAAACAACGATTTGCTAGGACAAGGTGTGTTAGAGGCTTGGTTTAACAATATGGGGGGCATGATAAGCAAGTGGTAGGTATCGCAGCATAGGCATAGCAAAAGAGCGAGCAACTAGCAAGCAAAGATAGAAGTGATTTCGAGGGTATGGTCATCTTTCCTGAAATCCCGCAAGGAAGAAGAACGGGTCCATGAAGAAGACAAACAGACGTAGTCGAAACGAATCCTCACAACACGACATTACCGGAATACCAGGAAGAAGTACACCAGAAAGAAAGCAAACAACATAGTAAACAACCATCACATAAAACATGGCATGATGCACAATCCAGTATGATGCTTGTCCGGTTTAACGAAGCGTGACATGGCAAAATGCAACAAAGAACACTACAAATTAAGTGGAGCTCAATATGCAACGGAGATGCATATTGAAGAAAACACCACATGACTTATTTAGTTCTCTCCCGTTTATATACCCAACAAGATTAAATGTTGTTAGCATGGCAAGAGGTGAAGCATAATGAAACTACCTATCTAGGCAAGTTTAAATGAGGCCGAAACAACAAAACAACAAGTCCGAAAACTCCTCATGTGCATATTTTAGGTTTGGTACTGATCTTCCCTAAACACAATTTTAGAGTTGTTAAACATGTAAAGTGATGCCACCATGTTAAATTAGGCATTTTTCTACCCGATTTACATATAAAGTTTATTTAAAACCGAGCTACGGTTATTTAGTTATGAATTAAAGCATTTTAACAAGTTATTTAAGCAAATTTAAACAAACATCATTTTAAGCATTTTAAACATGGATGAAAATGACATATTATGAAACTAGATGGAAAACTAAGCATATTTCATATATAAATTGTTTTAAACCGATGCACGAATTGTGAGTTATTATATGCATGTTGTTGAGGGACTTTTCTGCAAAACAGGGTTCTCTGGAATAAAAGACAAATTCGTTCAGGGGAAAAAATATGTCCATGGGCTGAAACCACCTAGCCCAACAAATACAGGATAGGGGCTGGGCGCTGCACACATGGGCCAAGGCCCGGCTGGTGGAGAGGGGAGGCCAGCAGGGGGCGCACCTGGGCCTGCTAGCCCTCTCCTCGGTCGACGCTTGCGAGACGAGCTACTGCTGTTCTCGTTCCTGAAGAAACAGAACAGGAGCAGAGCCATGGCAATGGAGAAGACAACGACAAGGGTCTTGGCAACAGGGTCGACGGGAACCGGCCGGAACGGGCGGAACTGAGCGCGGGGAGGTGCCTGGGTTCAAATCCAGCAAGGGGAGTCGCGGATTGGAGCTCGGGACGGTCGGCGCGCGATGAGCCCCTGCAGGACACGGGCACGAGAAAAGGGTCAGGGAGGAAGAGAGGGAAAGAGAAGAAGGAGCAGGGGCGCACGGCGACCTGCGGAGCTCCAGCGAGGCGTTCGTCCCTGGTTCGTCCGAAGCGCTGGGGTTGTGGGGCTCCAACAGCAGGGAGGCGGACCCGATGGAGCTCGTGCCTAAAGAAGACGGGCGACGGCCATGCTTGAAGAAGGGATCGGGGACGGGGCTCCCATGTAAGGATCTGGCCGGTGTAGCTGTGGAGGCGCGCCGGCGTCGAGGTGTGGCGAGACGCGGGCGTCCTCCTCTGCTCAAAGCAGAGGCCGGAACTCTCGTTGGCAGAGCGCCGGAAGTTGACAACGGCGAGGAGCGGCATGGATGGGGGTCTGACGACGGGACGGTGACGGCTCGACTCCTGTCCAACAACACAACACGGTGGTGACTCCTGCGAGGCAGAGAGGCGGGCATCGGGGCTCCAGGTTCAGTATTTGGGACGGGACGGAGGAAGCCGGCGGCGGCTGCTGCTTGCGACACGGCGTCCACGGCTGCTCCTGCAGCAAGAAGAGCACGAGGGAGAGAAGCCGTGAGAGAGAGCTACAGAAGGAGAAAGGGAAACGAGAGGGAAGGGCGAAGGCACGCCTGATTCGGTGCTCTGGCAAGATGCTTGCGGAGCCGGAGGAGCTAAGGAGGCCGGTGCTTGACGGGTTGTGTGGGGACGAGGAGGCGCGTCCTCGGGCGGCTGCGGAGAGAGCGTAGGCAGAGGAGCTTGGGAGCGACGACCAGGGTCTCGAGCGGAGGATGGTGGTAGGCTGTTGTGATAGGCGGTGCTGAAACCCAGGGAAGTGGTCGGGGGATTGAATCGGGAGGAGATCCCAAGGGGAAGCGAGAGAGTGGCGGCGGCGGCCGCGGGAAAGGATGCATGGGACGGCTAGGTTTTAGGGTTAGGTAGGCTGAATATATAGCAAGGATTTTTGGTCAGGGGCTAAAAGGACCCTCCGATCACAATCGGATGATCGCGAATAAAATAGCTAGGGAGTCCAAATACGAAAACGGTGACGTTTTGTAGATTTTTGGGGATGTTCCAGATCCAACGGTGACAAAATTCCGGTTCGGGTCCGGGACAGCTATCAGACGCGCGCGCGAGGAGGGCCGCGGGCTGACGAGAGAGGTTAGGTTGGACCTGGCTGTAGGTAGTTGGTTGTGTAGACGGTCTCGAGCTAAGAGAAGAGAAGAGAGGGAGGCCCAGCGACTGTTTCTGGAGACCGAAAACGTCCGACGATAGACCGACTATATTGCCGCTATAACTAATCGTTGGGGCGTCAAACGAACTCCGAATGCGATGAAACTTGACAGGCGGTCTATCTACACTATAATAAGACCACACGCCAACTTTCATCCCATTCCGAACTTTTCCGGCCACTTATAAAATACTATTTCTGACGTGCCGCGGGCGCGTGCAAGTGTGTCTGGGCTCAGAACGGACGACGGAAGGAACTGGGAGAACCCGGGCGAATGCAAGTTTTGAAAACATGATGATGCAATGCACATGATGACATGGCAAGATGCAACATGCAAGAAAATACATGGCAAAGACAGCGAAAAATTGGAAGACACCTGGCGCAACGGTCTCGGGGCGTCAGACGCTGACGGTAATGTTACTGTCTACAAAGCTCGACTTGTTGTGAAAGGTTTTCGACAAGTTCAAGGAGTTGACTACGATGAGACTTTCTCACCCGTAGCGATGCTTAAGTCCGTCCGAATCATGTTAGCAATTGCTGCATTTTATGATTATGAAATTTGGTAAATGGATGTAAAGACTGCATTCCTAAATGGGTTTCTGGAAGAAGAGTTGTATATGATGCAACCTGAAGGTTTCATTGATCCAAAGGGAGCTAACAAAGTGTGCAAGCTCCAGCGATCCATCTATGGACTGGTGCAAGCATCTCGGAGTTGCAATAAATGTTTTGATAGTGTGATCAAAGCATATGGTTTTATACAGACTTTTGGAGAAGCCTGTATTTATAAGAAAGGGAGTGGGAGCTCTGTAGCATTTCTAATATTATATATGGATGACATATTGTTGATTGGAAATGATGTAGAATTTCTGGAGAGCATAAAAGGATTCTTGAATAAGAGTTTTTCAATGAAAGACCTCGGTGAACCTGCTTATATATTGGGCATCAAGATCTATAGAGATAGATCAAGACGCTTAATTGGACTTTCACAAAGCACATGCCTTGATAAAGTTTTGAAGAAGTTCAAAATGGATCAAGCAAAAAAAGGGTTCTTGCCTGTGTTACAAGGTGTGAAGTTGAGTCAGACTCAATGCCCGACCACTGCAGAAGATAGAGAGAAAATGAAGATGATCCCTATGCTTCAGCCATAGGCTCTATCATGTATGCAATGTTGTGTACCAGACCTGATGTGTGCCTTGCTACTAGTTTAGCAGGGAGGTACCAAAGTAATCCAGGAGTGGATCACTGGACAACGGTCAAGAACATCCTGAAATACCTGAAAAGGACTAAGGATATGTTTCTCGTTTATGGAGGTGACAAAGAGCTCGTCGTAAATGGTTACGTCGATGCAAGCTTTGACACTAATCCGGATGACTCTAAGTCACAAACCAGATACGTGTTTTTATTGAATGGTGGAGCTGTCAGTTGGTGCAGTTCTAAGCAAAGCGTCGTGGCAGGATCTACGTGTGAAGCGGAGTACATAGCTACTTCAGAAGCAGCAAATGAAGAAGTCTGGATGAAGGAGTTCATATCCGATCTAGGTGTCATACCTAGTGCATCGGGTCCAATGAAAATCTTTTGTGACAATACTGGTGCAATTGCCTTGGCAAAGGAATCCATATTTCACAAAAGAACCAAGCACATCAAGAGATGCTTCAATTCCATCTACGATCAAGTCAAGAAGGGAGACATAGAGATTTGCAAGATACATACGGATCTGAATGTTGCAGACCCGTTGACTAAGCCTCTCTCACGAGCAAAACATGATCAGCACCAAGACTCCATGGGTGTTAGAATCATTACTGTGTAATCTAGATTATTGACTCTAGTGCAAGTGGGAGACTGAAGGAAATATGCCCTAGAGGCAATAATAAAGTTGTTATTTATGTTCCTTATATCATGATAAATGTTTATTATTCATGCTAGAATTGTATTCACCGGAAACTTAGTACATGTGTGAATACATAGACAAACAAAGTGTCACTAGTTTGCCTCTACTTGACTAGCTCGTTGAATCAATGATGGTTATGTTTCCTAACCATAGACATGAGTTGTCATTTGATTAACGGGATCACATCATTAGAGAAAGATGTGATTGACTTGACCCATCCGTTAGCTAAGCACGATGATCATTTAGTTTGTCCCTATTGCTTTCTTCATGACTTATACATGTTCCTATGACTATGAGATTATGCAACTCCCGAGTACCAGAGGAACACTTTGTGTGCTACCAAACGTCACAACGTAACTGGGTGATTATAAAGGTGCTCTACAGGTGTCTCCGATGGTACTTGTTGAGTTGGCATAGATCGAGATTAGGATTTGTCACTCCGATTGTCAGAGAGGTATCTCTGGGCCCTCTCGGTAATGCACATCACTATAAGCCTTGCAAGCATTGTGACTAATGAGTTTGTTGCGGGATGATGCATTACGGAATGAGTAAAGAGACTTGCCAGTAACGAGATTGAACTAGGTATGAGGATACCGACAATTGAATCTCGGGCAAGTAACATACCGATGACAAAGGGAACAACGTATGTTGTTATGCGGTTTGACCGATAAGGATCTTCATAGAATATGTAGGAGCCAATATGAGCATCCAGGTTCCGCTGTTGGTTATTGACCGGAGACGAGTCTCGTTCATGTCTACATAGTTCTCGAACCCATAGGGTCCACACGCTTAACGTTCGGTCACGTTCGGTATTATGAGTTTATGTGTTTTGATGTACCGAAGGTAGTTCGGAGTCCCGGATATGATCACAGACATGACGAGGAGTCTCGAAATGGTGAGACATAAAGATCAATATATTGGATGACTATGTTTGGACTTCGGAAAGGTTCCGGCAAGTTCGGACAAATACCGGAGTACCGGGAGGTTACCAGAACCCCCCGGGGAGTGTAATGGGCCTATTGGGCCTTAGTGGAGAAGAGGAGGGGCGGCCAGGGCTGGCCGCGCACCCCCTCTTCCTCTAATCCGAATTGGACAAGGAGGGTGGGAGCAGCGCCCCCTTTCCTTTTCCCTCTCTCCTCCTTCCCTCTCTCCTACTCCTACTCTTGGAAGGGTTGGAGTCCTACTCCTCGTGGGAGTAGGACTCCCCTTGGGGCGCGCCTAGGAGGGCCGGCCTCTCCCCCTCCTCCACTCCTTTATATACGCAGGAGGGGGCATCCCATAGACACACAAGTTGATCAGTTGATCTTTTAGCCATGTGCGGTGCCCCCCTCCACCATAATCCACCTCGGTCATCGTAGCGGTGCTTAAGCGAAGCCCTGCATCGGTAGCATCATCATCACCATCATCACGCTGTCGTGCTGATGGAACTCTCCCTCGAAGCTCTGCTGGATTAGAGTTCATGGGACGTCACCGAGCTGAACGTGTGCTGAACTCAGAGGTGACGTGCGTTTGGTACTTGGATCGGTCGGATCGTGAAGACGTACGACTACATCAACCGCGTTCTCATAACGTTTCCGCTTACGGTCTATGAGGGTACATGGACGACACTCTCCCCTCTCATTGCTGTGCATCACCATGATCTTGCGTGTGCGTAGGAATTTTTTTGAAATTACTGCATTCCCCAACACCCTCCCCTAGTCCAATTCGGTTTGGGCAAGGGGGGAGCCTCCTCACGTGGCCTTTCTCCTCTCCTCCAATATGGCCCAATAGGCCCAATACTTCCCCCGGGAGGTTCCTGTAACCCCTCGGTACTCCGGTAAAATATCTGAATCACTTGAAACCATTCCAATGTCTGAATATAACCTTCCAATATATGAATCTTTACCTCTTGACCATTTCGAGTCTCCTCTTCATGTCTGTGATCTCATCCGGGATTCCGAACAAACTTCGGTCATCAAATCACATAACTCATAATACAAATCATCATCAAATGTTAAGCGTGCGAACCCTACGGGTTCGAGAACTATGTAGACATGACCGAGGCACATCTCTGGTCAATAACCAATAGCGGAACCTGGATGCTTATATTGGCTCCTACATATTCTACGAAGATCTTTATCGGTCAAACTGCATAACAACATGCATTATTCCCTTTGTCATCGGTATGTTACTTGCCCGAGATTCGATCGTCGGTATCATCATACCTACTTCAATCTCGTCACCGGCAAGTCTCTTTACTCGTTCCGTAATGCATCATCCCGCAACTAACTCATTAGTCACATTGCTTGCAAGGCTCATAGTGATGTGCATTACCGAGAGGGCCCAGAGATACCTCTCTGATACTCGGAGTGACAAATCCTAATCTCGATCTATGCCAACCAACAAATACCTCCGGAGACACATGTAGAGCATCTTTATAATCACCCAGTTACGTTGTGACATTTGATAGCACACAAGGTGTTCCTCTGGTATTCAGGAGTTGCATAATCTCATGGTCAAAGGAATATGTATAAGTCATGAAGAAAGCAATAGCAAAAAAACTTAACGATCATTATGCTAAGCTAACGGATGGGTCTTGTCCATCACATCATTCTCCTAATGATGTGATCCCGTTCATCAAATGAAAACACATGTCTACGGTTAGGAAACTTAACCATCTTTGATTAACGAGCTAGTCAAGTAGAGGCATACTAGGGACACTTTGTTTTGTCTATGTATTCACACATGTATCAAGTTTCTGGTTAACACAATTCTAGCATGAATAATAAACATTTATCATGATATAAGGAAATATTAAATAACAACTTTATTATTGCCTCTAGGGCATATTTCCTTCAGTCTCCCACTTGCACTAGAGTCAATAATCTAGTTCACATCGCCATGCGATTTAACACCAATAGTTCACATCGCCATGTGAACAATACCCAAAGGGTTTATTAGACTCAATAATCTAGTTCATATCGCCATGTGATTAACACCCAAAGAGTACTAAGGTATTATCATGTTTTGCTTGTGAGAGAAGTTTAGTCAACGGGTCTGCCACACTCAGACCCATATGTATTTTGCAAATTTCTATGTCTACAATGCTCTGCACGGAGCTACTCTAGCTAATTTCTCCCACTTTCAATATGTATCCAGATTGAGACTTAGAGTCATCCGGATCAGTGTCAAAGCTTGCATCGACGTAACTATTTACGATGAACTTTTTGTCACCTCCATAACCGAGAAACATATCCTTATTCCACTAAGTATAATTTTGACCGATGTCAAGTGATCCACTCCTGGATCACTATTGTACCCTCTTGCCAAACTCATGGTGAGGTACACAATAGGTCTGGTACACAGCATAGCATACTTTATAAAACCTATGACTGAGGCTTAGGGAATGACTTTCATTCTCTTTCTATTTTCTGTCGTGGTCGGGTTTTGAGTCTTACTCAACTTCACACCTTGTAACACAGGCAAGAACTCCTTCTTTGACTGTTCCATTTCGAACTACTTCAAAATCTTGTCAAGGTATGTTCTCATTGAAAAATCTTATCAAGCGTCTCGATCTATCTCTATAGATCTTGATGCTCAATATGTAAGCAGCTTCACCGAGGTCTTTCTTTCAAGAACTCCTTTCAAATACTCCTTTATGCTTTCCAGAAAATTGTACATCATTTCCGATCAACAATATGTCATTCACATATACTTATCAGAAAGGTTGTAGTGTTTCCACTTACTTTCTTGTAACTACAGGCTTTTCCAAAAGTCTGTATAAAACCATATGCTTTGATCACACTATCAAAGCGTATATTCCAACTCCGAGATGCTTGCACCAGTCCATAGATGGATCGCTGGAACTTGCACACTTTGTTAGCACCTTTAGGATTGAGAAAACCTTCTGGTTGCATCATATACAACTCTTCTTTAATAAATACATTAAGGAATACAATTTTGACATCCATTTGCCAGATTTCATAAAATGTGGCAATTGCTAACATGATTCAGACAGACTTTAAGCATCAATACGAGTGAGAAAATCTCATCGTAGTTAACACCTTGAACTTGTCGAAAACCTTTTGCGATAATTCGAGCTTTCTAGATAGTAACACTACTATCAGCGTTCGTCTTCCTCTTGAAGATCCATTTATTCTCATAGGCTCACCGATCATCGGGCAGGTCAATCAAAGTCCATACTTTGTTCTCATACATGGATCCCATCTCAGATTTCATGGCCTCAAGCCATTTCGCGAAATCTGGGCTCATCATCGCTTCCTCATAGTTCACAGGTTCGTCATGGTCTAGTAACATGACTTCCAGGACAGGGTTACCGTACCACTCTGGTGTGGACCGTACTCTGGTTGACCTACGAGGTTCGGTAGTAACTTGATCTGAAGTTTCATGATCATCATCATTAGCTTCCTCACTAATTTGTGTAGGAATCAATGGAACTGATTTCTGTGATGAACTACTTTCCAATTCGGGAGAATGTACAATTACCTCATCAAGTTCTACTTTCCTCCCACTCACTTCTTTCGAGAGAAACTCCTTCTCTAGAAAGGATCCATTCTTAGCAACGAATATCTTGCCTTCGGATCCATGATAGAAGGTGTACCCAACGTTTCTTTGGGTATCCTGTGAAGACACGCTTCTCCGATTTGGGTTCGACCTTATCAGTTTGAAAACCTTTTCACATAAGCATTGCAACCCCAAATTTTAAGAAACGACATCTTTGGTTTCTTGCCAAACCATAGTTCATACGGTGTCGTCTCAACGGATTTAGACGGTGCCCTATTTAACGTGAATGTAGTTGTCTCTAATGCATAACCCCAAAACGATAGTGGTAAATTGGTAAGAGACATCATAGATCGCACCATATCTAATAAAGTACGGTTACGACATTCGGACACACCATTATGCTATGGTGTTCCAGGTGGCGTGAGTTGTGAAACTATTCCACATTGTTTTAAATGAAGGTCAAACTCGTAACTCAAATATTCGCGCCCGTGATCAGATCATAGAAACTTTATTTTCATGTTACGATGATTCTCCACTTCACTCTGAAATTCTTTGAACTTTTCAAATGTTTCAGACTTGTGTTTCATTAAGTAGATATACCCATATCTGCTCAAATCATCTATGAAGGTTAGAAAATAATGATACCCGCCGTGAGCCTCAACACTCATCGGACCGCATACATCGGTATGTATTATTTCCAATATGTCAGTGGCTTGCTCCATTGTTTCGGAGAACGGAGTCTTAGTCTTCTTGCCCATGAGGCATGGTTCGCAAGTATCAAGTGATTCATAATCAAGTGGTTCCAAAAGCCCATCAGCATGGAGTTTCTTCATGCGCTTTACACCAATATGACCTAAACGACAGTGCCACAAATAAGTTGCACTATCATTATTAACTTTGCATCTTTTGGCTTCAATATTATGAATATGTGTATCACTACGATCGAAATTCAACAATGCATTCACATTGGGTGTATGACCATTGAAGGTTTTATTCATGTAAACAGAACAACAATTATTCTCTGACTTAAATGAATAACCGTATTGCAATAAACATGATCCAATCATATTCATGCTCAACGCAAACACCAAATTTATTTAGGTTCAACACTAATTCTGAAGGTAAAGGGAGTATGCGATGGTGATCTTATCAACCTTGGAATCACTTCCTACGCACATCGTTGTCTCGCCCTCAACTAGTCTCTGTTCATTTTGTAACCCCTGTTTAGAGTTACTAATCTTAGCAACTAAACCGGTATCAAATACCCTGGGGTTACTATGAACACTAGTAAAGTACACATCAATAACATGTATATCAAATATACCTTTCACTTTGCCATCCTTCTTATCCGCCAAGTATTTGGGGTAGTTCCACTTCCAGTGACCATTCCCTTTGCAGTAGAAGCACTCAGTTTCAGGCTTAGGTCTAGCTTTGGGTTTCTTCACGTGAGTGGCAACTTGCTTGCCATTCTTTGAAGTTCCCTTTCTTTTCCTTTGCCCCTTTTCTTGAAGCTAGTGGTCTTGTTAACCATCAACACTTGATGTTCTTTCTTGATTTATACCTTCGCCGCTTTTAGCATCGCGAATAGCTCGGGAATTGTTTTCATCATCCCTTGCATATTATAGTTCATCACGAAGTTCCAGTAACTTGGTGATAGTGACTAGAGAACTTTTTCAATCACCATCTTATCTGGAAGATTAACTCCTACTTGATTCAAGCGATTGTAGTACTCAGACATTCTGAGCACATGCTCACTGGTTGAGCTACTCTCCTCCATCTTGTAGGCAAAGTACTTGTCAGAGGTCTCATACCTCTCGACTTGGGCATGAGTCTGAAATACCAATTTCAGCTCTTGGAACATCTTATATGCTCTGTGGCATTCAAAACGTTATTGAAGTCCCGGTTCTAAGCCGTAAAGCATGGCGCACAACTATCAAGTAGTCATCATGCCGAGCTTGCCAAATGTTCATAATGTCTGCATCTGGTCCTGCAAAAGGTCCGTCACATACCGGTGCATCAAGGACATAATTATTCTGTGTAGCAATGAGGATAATCCTCAGATCACGGACCCAGTCCGCATCATTGCTACTATCATCTTTCAACTTATTTTCTCCAGGAACATATCAAAAACAAATGGGGAGCTATAATGCGAGCTATTGATCTACAACATAATTTGCAAATACTATCAGGACTAAGTTCGTGATAAATTAAAGTTCAATTAATCATATTACTTAAGAACTCCCACTTAGATAGACATCCCTCTAGTCATCTAAATGATCACGTGATCCATATCAACTAAACCATGTCCGATCATCACATGAGATGGAGTAGTTTTCAATGGTGAACATCACTATGTTGATCATATCTACTATATGATTCACGTTCGACCTTTCGGTCTCAGTGTTCTGAGACCATATCTGCATATGCTAGGCTCATCAAGTTTAACCCGAGTATTCCGCACATGCAAAACTGGCTTGCCCCCGTTGTATGTGAACGTAGAGCTTATCACACCTGATCATCACGTGATGTCTCGGCACGACGAACTGTAGCAATGGTGCATACTTAGGGAGCACACTTATACCTTGAAATTTAGTGAGGGATCATCTTATAATGCTACCGCCGTACTAAGCAAAATAAGATGCATACAGGATAAACATCACATGCAATCAAAATATGTGACATGATATGGCCATCACCATCTTGTGCCTTTGATCTCCATCTCCAAAGCACCGTCATGATCTCCATCGTCACTGGCTTGACACCTTGATCTCCATCGTAGCATCGTTGTGGTCTCGCCAACTATTGCTTCTACGACTATCGCAACGCTTAGTGATAAAGTAAAGCAATTACATGGCGATTGCATTTCATACAATAAAGCGACAACCATAAGGCTCCTGCCAGTTGCCGATGACTTTTACAAAACATGATTATCTCATACAACAATTTATATCTCATCACGTCTTGACCATATCACATCCCACATGCCATGCAAAAACAAGTTAGACGTCCTCTACTTGGTTTTTGCAAGTTTTACGTGGCTGCTACGGGCTTCTAGCAAGAACCGTTCTTACCTACGCATCAAAACCACAATGATTTTTCGTCAAGTGTGCTGTTTTAACCTTCAACAAGGACCGGCCGTAGTCAAACTCGATTCAAATAAATTTGGAGAAACAGACACCTGCCAGCCACCTGTGTGCGAAGCACGTCGGTAGAACCAATCTCATGAACATGGTCATGTAATGTCGGTCCGGGCCGCTTCATCCAACAATACCACCAAACCAAATTAAGATGTTGGTAGTAAGCAGTATGACTATTATCGCCCACAACTCTTTGTGTTCTACTCGTGCATATATCATCTACGCATAGACCTGACTCGGATGCCAATGTTGGGGAATGTAGTAATTCAAAATTTTCCTACGATCACGCAAGATCTAATTAGGAGATGCATAGCAATGAGAGGGGAGAGTGTGTCCACATACCCTCGTAGACTGAAAGCGGAAGCGTTTAGTAATGCGGTTGATGTAGTCAAACGTCTTCATGATCCAACCGATCCAAGTACCAAATGTACGACACTTCCGTCTTCAACACACGTTCAGCACAATGATGTCCCTCGAGCTCTTGATCCAGTTGAGGACAAGGGAGAGTTTCGTCAGCATGATGATGTGGCGATGGTGATGATGAAGTTACCGGCGTAGGGCTTCACCTAAGCACTACGACGATATGACCGAGGTGTTGAAATGTGGAGGGGGCACCGCACACGGCTAAGAGATTGTGTTTTGTGCCTTTGGGGTGCCCTCGCCTCCGTATATAAAGGGGAGGAGGAGGTGGCCAGCCAAGGGGGGCGCGCCATAGGGGGAGTCCTACTTGGACTCCTGGTCCAAGTAGGATTCAGCCCCCTTCTTTCCTTCCACCGGAGAGGGAAAGGGGAAGGGAGAGAGAGGGAGAAGGAAAGAGGGGGGCCGCCCCTCCCCTAGTCCAATTCGGTTTGGGCAAGGGGCGGGGGGCGCGCGCCTCCTCACGTGGCCTTTCTCCTCTCCTCCAATATGGCCCAATAGGCCCAATAGTTCCCCCGGGGGGTTCCGGTAACCACTGGGTACTCCGGTAAAATATCTGAATCACTCGGAACCATTCCAATGTCCGAATATAACCTTCCAATATATGAATCTTTACCTCTCGACCATTTCGAGACTCCTCATCATGTTTGTGATCTCATCCGGGGCTCCGAACAAACTTCGGTCATCAAATCACATAACTCATAATACAAATCTTCATCGAACATTAAGCATGTAGACCCTACAGGTACGAGAACTATGTAGACATGACCGAGACACATCTCCAGTCAATAACCAATAGCAGAACCTGGATGCTCATATTGGCTCCTACATATTCTACGAAGATCTTTATTGGTCAAACCGCATAACAACATACGTTATTCCCTTTGTCATCGGTATGTTACTTGCCCGAGATTCGATCATCGGTATCATCATACATAGTTCAATATCGTTACCAGCAAGTCTCTTTACTCGTTCCATAATGCATCATCCCGTAACTAACTCATTAGTCACATTTCTTGCAAGGCTCATAGTGATGTGCATTACCGAGAGGGCCCAGAGATACCTCTCCGATACTCGGAGTGACAAATCATAATCTCGATCTATGCCAACCAACAAATACCTTTGGAGATACCTGTAGAGCATCTTTATAATCATCCAGTTACGTTGTGACGTTTGATAGCACACAAGGTATTCCTCTGGTATTCGGGAGTTGCATAATCTCATAGTCAAAGGAATACGTATAAGTCATGAAGAAAGCAATAGAAAAAAACTTAACGATCATTATGCTAAGCTAACGGATGGGTCTTGTCCATCATATCATTCTTCTAATGATGTGATCCCGTTCATCAAATGACAACACATGTCTACGGTTAGGAAACTTAACCATCTTTGATTAATGAGCTAGTCAAGTAGAGGCATACTAGGGACACTTTGTTTTGTCTATGTATTCACACATGTATCAAGTTTTCAGTTAATACAATTCTAGCATGAATAATAAACATTTATCATGATATAAGGAAATATAAATAACAACTTTATTATTGCCTCTAGGGCATATTTCCTTCACGAAGACCCGGTCGTGGTGGATGACTACATCAATACCGTGGAGCAGTTGCTTGCTCGAGACAAGTAAAAGGTGGTCGACATCGACCTCTAGTACACCGATGGTTATCTCGGCAAAGATCAGAAGGTTGTCGTCGCCCAGTTGTGCGTGCACCATCATGTCCTCATCTTCCACTACTGCATGGCCACAAAGCCTTGTGACCGTTTCGCCAGGTTTGTCAGCAACACCGACTACACGTTCTCTACGGTGGAAACCTGCAACGATGTAAAGGCGCTCAAGGTTACAGGCTTGGCCTGCAAAAACCTTGTCGAAATCCGTGAGCACTATAGGGTCTGGGGCAGCTTGAAGAAGGACTCACTGGTTGAACTCGCCTCGGCCATCATCGACCCCTACTATGAAAAGATGAAGCAGGATGCCAAGAGAACAAATCCTGTATCCTGGCACGGGGCCTAAACGCGGCAACTAGATGAACCTCACCTCAGGTTCGCGGCCAAGAGCGTGTACACATGCTACGAGATGCACAAGCGGATCGTTGACATGAGGAAATTCCTTGTTACCGAAATCGACGAGGCCAGATCGAGCCACAAGCAGAGTAGTAGCGGCACGCGTCCCAATAAGTAGATGATGATCAGATGATCGTTTATCCTAGTTAATTATGCATGTAATATATAGTTGACTTTGGTGTGTGGAAATGTCATGTGTGTAGTAGCCATCTCTGTAATTATGCATGTAAAAGTTTACTTTGGTGTGTGCAAATATCATGTGTGTAGTAGCCACCTATGTAATTGGATGTTTAATTTGGTTATGCAACCATGTCCTTATAAGTGTGTGTTTATTTATATGTTGTTGTTCTGTATGCAATCCTAATGCACAACACACACGTCTTATTAGTAGCAATCGTCCGTGTTATTATCGGTCTTGGCGCACATTTCTGATTACAGACCTGTTTGGCGCGTATCACACACATCTTGTTTAATTGAATCGTTTCCGTTCTCTTGGCTCAACACAAACAGTTCATCCGAGTGAACTTTTGCCCTCTATCGCACACATGTTGATCTGGCTGACCGTTTCTTTTGTTCTGCCTACTCACAATCAGTCTGAGTGAACTGTATGCCGTATATCGCACACACCTTCATCTGGCTGCCCATTTCTGTTGTTCTGCCTCATCACAAATAGTTCATTGTATTGAATAGTATGCCTCGCATTGCACACGCAACTAAAATTCAAACAGCGTTTGATGTTTCCGCCATCGCAAATGTTTTGCATCTTTTTTGACGGTTTCTTACATCACCGTTTGCGATTATTGCATCGCACACAGTTTCATCGAAGGGTCTCTGATTGTAGTGTCGTGTTAGCAGCATCCTGCAGTGGTGACATCCGGGACATTCAAGGGCCTAAGAAGACTGGAAGCGAGAAGGCCAGGCTGGAAGTGGTGGAGCAGGAGATCTTCAAGTGCCAGGGGATGGTGGAGCAGGAGACATATCACTGTGTTTGTCGGGATCCAATGAATTGTGGGTTTATGATCAGATTATTCATTAAAAGTAATTGAGTCTTTTTTTGAACTTTATTATGCATGAGTGCTATAGCTTTGTATTTCTCTCCAATTTATCCACTTGGTTTGGCCAACTAGATTGATTTATCTTCAGCGGGAGAGGTGCTTTGTAGTGGGTTAAATCTTGCGTTGTCCTCACCTAGGGACAGTAGTGGTAGCGGATCTAGCACGGTTGTCCGTCGCCTCCCTTGATCGACACGTGGCCTACTAGACCACGCATCTCTCTCTCTCCCTCATCTTATCTCTTCCCTAATCTCTATCCTGTATGCAAGTGCCTCAACGGCAATCAATGACGCCCACCTTGCCGGAGAGGTGGATGGCGGCAAGGCGACCTGGGCGGAGTTTCGGCGCTCGCCGACAACGGGCGGCGCCGCTACTCCCTCACTACCCTCCGACGGGCTCACGACGAACGGTGTTGGTGTTTTGTTTTGCAACATCTAGTCTGTTGAAAGAAAGATTTCTGCAACAAAGTCATGTTGCATAAGTTTCTTCCGTAACACCATATAAAGGTGAAGACAAAGAAAAAAATTATGCAACACCACCTCAGATGCAAAGTTTTTCTGTAACAATACCTTTGTTGCAAAAAAGAAGATAGGAAAAAAGTTTGCTGCAACACGAGTACACGACCTATGTTGCAAAAAATAAATCCCGCAATACAATATGTGTTTTAAGAGTTTTCGTAACAAAATCATTGTTGCAAAGAAGGAAATACATCCAGCCGCTTGTTGATTTTATCGTATTTAACGGCTCGCGAGGCGGTGGATCTTTTAAAAAGATCCGCCGGCCAACGCGTAGAAGCCTCCATAAAAAACCAACATATCAACGAAAAAAAAGAAAAAAAGGAAAAAAAAAGGAAAAGTCGTGGCGAAGTACAGCTGGAAAACCTAGCCAAACAGAGCCTTGTCACGCGCCGCGCCCGTGACCTACATTGCGCCTCCTCTTCTCTCGTCCCCTCCTCGCCCTTCACAAAAGCACCGCTTCCCCAGGTTCTCCCCCCTCTCTTCATACCCAAACACCTCAACTCCTCTTCTCTCTCCTCCCTCAGCCATCTCTCCGAATCCCGCCTAGCCGCCTCCCTTCCCAATCCCCGCGGCCTCCGCCTCTGCGGCCGATGTGCTCTCCTCGTCGGTCGAAAACCCTGAAGGTACCCGCCCCCGCCCCCTGCTACCGCGATCGGGCCTCGGGTCTTCGAGAAATACTTAGGGTATTTTTCTTCGTTGCGCTGATTGTTTTGGCGTTGTGTTTGTTGCGAAGGTGAGGCACAAGTGAGAAATCCCGATCGGAGATGGCAGCGGCGGCGATGGCAGCGCACAGGGCCAGCTTCCCGCTGCGGCTGCAGCAGATCCTGTCTGGCAGCCGCGCCGTGTCGCCGGCGATCAAAGTCGAGTCCGAGCCGGTGAGCCCCCCCCCCCCCCCCCCCCCCCCCCGATTCCCTTCGCGTTCTTAATTTTAGGGTTTTGATCGGGGTGGTTGTTGGTGCGAACATGATTAGTTTGGCTGAATCCTCACTAGGTCTTACGCTAGGGTTTTGATTTGACGCCGGCGTTGCTTTGGTGCCCGTTCTGTGGTAGTGTTCCGGTTTATGAGCCTCTCTCGGGGATTGGTATGAAGCGTGGGAAGTGGTGCTGCGGTTAGTACTTAGTGTTTAAGGTGATCTCTTGTTCAGGTGTTTGTGATTGGGTTATCTTAGAAAAAGTTACAACGTTTTGCCACTGAAGGATCCTATGTTTATGCTGGCACTGTTGTGGTGCTATTCTTTTACCACTACATGCACCTGTATAAGTGCGATACCTATGTTAATGTGGTGCCTTTTGTTGGTACATCAAGTGCAGTAGCGCATAGGATCTTAATCTAACTGTGGCGTATGTCCCTCCATGAGGTTCATACCATGTTGAGAAGCACCAAACTAGTTTTGATTGATGGGTTCTACGTACAAGGGTTTGTTTTCCATGCTGTTTGTGCTTATGCGTGTAGTTGTTCCTTCTTCAGAACTTATGGGTCGCAACTGGATGCCCTCCAACTTTCTGGATTTTGTGTTGTGGTTTTGTCTGATGTGCCTGTTAAAGGACAATACTTGTGGTGGTTGTTGTATTGTTCATGTGGAGTTTGTCATCCTGTTTTCGCTGACTGTAGGGCTATATCACTATTGTGTAACGTGGCCATCTATGCTTGTGATTTGTACACCTAAATAAGACATTCGATAGCAGCTTCCATGTTGATTCTCTGTACATGTTATCAGCATTTCAGTCGAGGTTACACATTTGGTTCAAATATAATGTAATTACTTCTAACTCATGGAGGCTACCAATGTGTTTCAGAGGTAGTTTAGGTTATAATAATAATGGCTTTAAAAGGTATTATGTTTGCTATTTTTTCTTTTGTTTCTAGATTGTGTAGTTGATTAGAAGATATGTATCTTGATTTTGCAGATGCATTAGTGCCCTGTAATTTTTATTATCAGTACTAAGTTTCAAATTTAAAGGTTTGTATGTTTTAGGGTGTAGCCAGAATTTCAGATGGTCTAAAATACTAGGGACCTTGCTCGAATTAGATTATAGTAAACCTGTGCTCTAATGTCTGAGGGTAAATACTATCTGAGGGCCACTTGTAACGAACTATTTCAATGGACTTCAGTGTCCTATTCAGCTTGTAGTTAGCAATGGTCAACTGTGCTCTTATACTAGTATTAGAATAGAACACAAATGTTTAGTTAGTGGATATCGTACTCTTGCAAAGGTGCAATAGTTCCCTCACATTTTCAGGATCAAGTGGTTAGGTATGATAGGAAGGTTTGCGTGACATCATAGTAAGTATGCTTGTTTCTCGAGTGTTTTTTTGAATGAGGTGTGATTTTTTTGCGATATGTGCACCTCTGTGCTTATATACATAATTCATTTGTCTTGTATCATGGGAACACCTTTTATAAACTGGTTATAAATCACGTTCTATTTTTTGCAGCCAGCAAAAGTTAAAGCATTTATTGATCGTGTAATCAATATTCCACTACATGACATTGCCATACCACTATCAGGCTTCCATTGGGAGTTCAATAAGGTGACAGTTTTACTTCTTCTGAATTTGATTTCAATTATGTTTACACTTATTTTCCTTACCTGCTTACTGTTAACATTTGGTTGCAGGGAAATTTTCACCATTGGAAGCCTCTGTTTATGCATTTTGATACGTATTTCAAGACATACATCTCTTCTAGAAAGGATCTTCTCTTGTCTGATGATATGTCTGAGAGTGAACCGTTGACAAAAAATACCATCTTACAAATTTTGAGAGTTATGCAAATTGTGTTGGAAAATTGCCAGAACAAAACAACTTTTGCTGGTCTTGAGGTAAGCTGGTGTTTTTTTTTATGTGCGTTTGAACTTCTTTACTAATGTCCCAGAGATGGGAATTTCAGACCCTTATTTTTATTCCACTTAAACTGATCATTGCCATCTACTCCTTGTATCAGCATTTTAAGAATCTGTTGACATCATCAGATCCTGAGGTAGTTGTTGCGGCTTTGGAAACTCTTGCTTCAGTGGTGAAAATAAATCCTTCAAAACTACATATGAATGGGAAACTGATCAGCTGTGGAGCTATAAATAGCCATCTTCTATCATTGGCCCAAGGATGGGGTAGCAAGGAGGAAGGTCTAGGCTTGTATTCCTGTGTTGTGGCAAATGAGCGAAATCAGCTGGAGGGGTTGTGCTTATTCCCAGCAGACATGGAGAACAAATATGATGGCACACAGCATCGTCTTGGGTCCACTCTTCATTTTGAGTATAATTTGGCACCTGTCCAAGATTCTGACCAAGCCAATGACAAGTCATCTAATCTCTGTGTGATACATATGCCAGACCTGCACCTTCGGAAGGAGGATGACTTGAGCATATTGAAGCAATGTATCAACAAGTTTAATGTGCCTCCAGAGCACCGGTTTGCCTTGTTTACAAGGATAAGATATGCACATGCTTTTAATTCTCCGAGGACATGCAGGCTATATAGCCGCATAAGTCTCCTTTCTTTCATTGTTCTCGTGCAATCCAGTGATGCCCATGATGAACTGACATCGTTCTTCACAAATGAGCCGGAGTACATAAATGAGTTAATCCGGCTTGTTCGTTCAGAAGATATTGTTCCTGGGCCCATTCGTGCACTGGCTATGCTTGCACTGGGAGCACAGCTAGCAGCATATGCATCATCTCATGAGCGAGCTAGGATACTGAGCGGTTCAAGTATCATCTCTGCTGGTGGAAACCGCATGGTCTTGCTCAGTGTTCTGCAGAAAGCAATATCATCCCTCAGTAGCCCTAATGATACTTCATCTCCTTTAATTGTTGATGCCCTTCTGCAGTTCTTTTTGCTTCATGTGCTGTCATCTTCGAGTTCTGGGACCACCGTTAGGGGTTCAGGGATGGTTCCACCTCTTCTGCCTCTCCTGCAAGATAAGGATCCTTCCCACATGCATCTTGTCTGTTTGGCAGTAAAGACCCTTCAGAAGCTGATGGAGTACAGCAGCCCTGCTGTTTCCCTGTTTAAAGATTTGGGTGGTGTAGAACTTTTGTCTCAGAGGTTACATGTGGAGGTGCAGCGTGTTATTGGTGTTGCTGAAATTACTTCAGTGGTTGCTAGTGATACATCGAAATCAGAAGATGACCATCTGTACTCACAGAAGCGACTGATTAAGGCTTTGCTCAAGGCATTAGGTTCCGCTACATATTCTCCTGCGAATCCTGCTCGCTCTCAAAGTTCCAATGATAACTCTTTGCCCATGTCACTTTCCCTTATATTCCAGAATGTTGGAAAGTTTGGTGGTGATATATACTTCTCTTCAGTTACTGTTATGAGTGAGATAATACATAAGGATCCTACATGCTTTCCTGCTTTGAAGGAACTTGGTCTTCCTGATGCTTTCCTGTCATCAGTGACTGCTGGGGTGATACCATCTTGTAAAGCTCTTATATGTGTACCCAATGGCCTGGGCGCAATCTGCCTTAATAACCAAGGACTTGAGTCTGTCAGGGAAACTTCAGCGCTGCGTTTTCTTGTAGAGACGTTCACTAGTAAGAAATATCTGATACCAATGAATGAAGGTGTTGTTCTTTTAGCAAATGCAGTGGAAGAGCTTATTCGTCATGTGCAGTCCCTTAGAAGTACTGGTGTTGACATCATCATTGAAATAATCAACAAACTTTCTTGTCCTCGTGGTGATAAAATCACTGAAGCAGCCAGCGCTGAAGAAAAAACAGATATGGAAACAGATGTTGAAGGGCGTGATTTAGTAAGTGCCATGGATTCTGGCACAGATGGAACTAATGATGAGCAGTTTTCTCATTTGAGCATTTTCCATGTTATGGTATTGGTGCACAGGACAATGGAAAATTCAGAAACTTGCAGGCTGTTTGTAGAAAAGGGAGGTCTACAGACTCTGTTGACACTCTTGCTGCGACCTACCATCACCCAATCTTCTGGTGGGATGCCTATTGCTTTGCACAGCACTATGGTATTTAAGGGCTTTACTCAACAGCATTCTACTCCACTTGCGCGTGCATTCTGCTCCTCTTTAAAGGAGCACTTGAAGAATGCCCTACAGGAACTTGATACAGTTTTTAGGTCATGTGAAGTGACTAAGATGGAAAAAGGAGCCATTCCATCACTTTTTATTGTTGAATTTCTGCTCTTCCTAGCGGCATCAAAAGACAACCGCTGGATGAACGCTCTACTCTCAGAATTTGGTGATGTCAGCAGGGATGTCCTGGAAGATATTGGAAGAGTTCACCGGGAAGTGCTTTGGCAAATTTCACTTTTTGATGAGAAGAAAATAGAGCCTGAAGCTAGTTCTCCTTCAGCAAATGAGGCCCAGCAAGTTGATGCTGCTGTGGGCGACACTGATGATAACAGATACACCTCCTTTAGGCAATATCTTGATCCTCTTTTAAGGCGACGGGGCTCTGGGTGGAACATTGAGTCTCAGGTGTCTGACCTTATCAATATCTATCGTGATATGGGCCGTGCAGCTACTGACTCTCACAGAGTTGGTGCTGATAGATACCCTAGTACAGGGTTGCCCTCAAGTTCCCAGGATCAGCCATCCAGTTCATCTGATGCAAATGCGAAGTCAGAAGAGGACAAGAAAAGGTCTGAGCATTCATCCTGCTGTGACATGATGAGGTCACTTTCTTACCATATTAACCATCTGTTTATGGAGCTTGGGAAAGCAATGCTGCTTACATCTCGCCGTGAGAACAGTCCTATAAATCTACCTCCATCTGTTGTGTCTGTTGCTAGCAATATTGCTTCTATCGTGTTGGAGCACCTCAATTTTGAGGGGCATACAATCAGTCCAGAGAGGGAGATTACTGTTGCTACAAAGTGCCGATACCTTGGAAAGGTTGTTGAGTTTATTGATGGGATATTGTTGGACAGACCAGAATCATGTAATCCAATCATGGTGAATTCTTTTTATTGCCGTGGTGTAATTCAGGCTATCTTAACCACATTTGAAGCTACCAGTGAGTTGCTTTTTGCAATGAACAGGCCACCCTCGTCACCTATGGAGACTGATAGTAAAACTGGGATGGAAGAGAAGGATACTGATTGTTCATGGATTTATGGCCCCCTTTCCAGCTATGGTGCAGCTATGGACCATCTCGTAACATCATCATTTGTTCTTTCTTCATCGACAAGACAACTACTTGAGCAACCTATTTTTAGTGGAACTGTCAGGTTTCCACAAGATGCAGAGAGATTCATGAAGTTGCTTCAATCTAAAGTCTTAAAGACTGTTCTTCCCATATGGGCCCATCCACAGTTTCCAGAATGCAATCTTGAGCTAATCAGTTCAGTCACATCGATCATGAGGCATGTTTACTCTGGGGTAGAAGTAAAAAACAATGTTAGCAACATGGCTGCTCGTTTGGCTGGTCCACCCCCTGACGAGAATGCAATTTCCTTGATTATAGAGATGGGCTTTTCTCGTGCCAGAGCTGAAGAAGCATTAAGACAGGTTGGAACAAATAGCGTTGAGATCGCGACTGACTGGTTGTTCTCACACCCGGAGGAACCACCAGAGGATGATGAACTTGCTCGAGCTCTTGCTATGTCTCTAGGGAATTCTGATACACCTGTTCAAGAGGAAGATGACAGAACTAATGATCTTGAGCTCGAGGAAGTAAATGTTCAGCTCCCTCCCATGGATGAAGTATTATCTTCATGTCTTAGGCTGCTACAGGCAAAGGAAACATTAGCTTTTCCTGTCCGGGATATGCTTGTGACTATCAGCTCACAGAATGACGGCCAAAACCGTGTGAAGGTGCTTACATATTTGATTGATCATCTGAAGCAGTGTCTTGTGGCATCTGATCCTTTAAAGAACACTGCACTATCTGCTTTTTTCCATGTTCTTGCTTTGATTCTCCATGGAGATACCGCTGCCCGTGAAGTTGCCTCAAAGGCTGGTCTTGTCAAGGTTGTTTTGAATCTGCTGTGCAGCTGGGAGTTGGAGCCAAGGGAAGGTCAAACAACCAAGGTTCCCAATTGGGTTACTTCCTGTTTCCTTTCTGTTGATAGAATGCTCCAGTTGGAACCCAAGTTGCCAGATGTTACTGAGCTTGATGTTCTCAAAAAGGATAATTCACCTACACAAACATCTGTTGTGATTGATGACAGCAAGAAGAAGGATTCAGAATCTTCCTCAAGTGTAGGGTTACTGGACTTGGAGGACCAGGATCAACTTTTGAGGGTATGCTGTAAGTGCATTCAGAAGCAGTTGCCTTCCGGTACAATGCATGCTATTCTTCAGTTGTGTGCTACACTGACGAAAGTCCATGTGGCTGCTATCAGTTTTCTCGAGTCTGGTGGCCTACATGCGTTGCTAAGTTTGCCGACAAGTAGCTTATTTTCTGGATTCAACAGTGTGGTTTCTACAATTATCCGTCATATTTTGGAGGATCCCCATACTCTTCAGCAAGCTATGGAATTGGAGATACGCCATAGTCTTGTCACGGCTGCTAATCGGCATGCAAATCCTAGGGTTACACCACGTAATTTTGTTCAAAATTTGGCGTTTGTTGTATACAGGGACCCAGTGATATTTATGAAAGCTGCCCAAGCTGTGTGCCAGATTGAGATGGTTGGAGATAGACCGTATGTTGTTCTATTGAAGGACCGTGAGAAGGAAAAGAGCAAGGAAAAAGAGAAGGATAAGCTGGTTGATAAGGATAAATCATCAGGTGTTGCCACAAAGATAACATCAGGGGACATGGTTATGGCATCCCCTGTAAGTGCCAAAGGGAAACAATCTGATTTCAGTGCAAGGAATATGAAATCTCATCGCAAGCCACCACAAACCTTTGTCACTGTTATTGAGCATCTATTAGATCTAGTCATGTCCTTTGTCCCACCACAAAGAGCTGAGGACCAATCTGATGGTTCGTCATCCATGGACATGGATATTGACTCTAGTTCAGCAAAAGGTAAAGGGAAGGCTGTTGCTGTCACACATGAAGAGTCCAAGCAAGCAATCCAAGATGCTACTGCATGTCTGGCTAAAAACGCATTTGTCCTAAAGCTGCTCACAGATGTACTATTAACTTATGCTTCTTCGGTTCAAGTTGTTCTTCGCCACGATGCTGAGTTCAGCAGCACGCGAGGTCCTACTCGGACCAGTGGTGGAATATTTAATCATATATTGCAGCATTTGCTTCCACATGCTACAAAGCAAAAGAAAGAAAGGAAGCCTGATGGTGATTGGAGGTACAAATTGGCAACAAGGGGTAATCAATTTTTAGTGGCTTCATCTATTCGTTCTTCAGAAGGACGAAAAAGGATCTGTTCTGAAATCTGCAGTATATTTGTTGAGTTCACAGACAATTCTACTGGTTGCAAACCTCCAATGTTGAGAATGAATGCTTATGTTGATTTGCTCAATGATATTCTGTCAGCTCGCTCACCAACGGGCTCCTCACTTTCAGCAGAATCTGTAGTTACATTTGTTGAGGTTGGCCTTGTCCAGTGTTTAACGAAAACCCTTCAGGTTCTTGATTTGGATCATTCTGATTCAGCAAAGATTGTAACTGGTATTGTCAAGGCTCTTGAAGTGGTTACTAAGGAGCACGTTCATTTAGCAGATTTTAATGCTAAAGGAGAGAACTCATCAAAGACTGTTTTGGAGCAGAACAATGTAGATTCATCATCAAATAGGTTCCAGGTTCTTGACACAACTTCTCAACCAACTGCAATGGTAACTGATCACAGGGAAACTTTCAATGCTGTTCATGCTTCAAGAAGTTCAGATTCAGTGGCAGATGAGATGGATCATGACCGTGATATAGATGGAGGTTTTGCCCATGATGGTGAAGATGATTTTATGCATGAGATTGCTGAAGACAGAACAGGAAATGAGTCCACAATGGATATTCGGTTTGATATACCACGTAATAGAGAGGATGATATGGCTGAAGATGAAGATGACAGTGATGAAGATATGTCAGCCGATGATGGTGAGGAGGTTGATGAAGATGATGATGATGAGGAAAATAACAACCTGGAGGAAGACGATGCCCATCAGATATCTCATGCTGACACGGATCAGGATGACCGTGAGATTGATGAAGAAGAATTTGATGAAGATCTGCTAGAAGAAGAAGATGATGATGAGGAGGATGAGGAGGGTGTAATCCTTCGCCTAGAGGAGGGGATCAATGGAATTAATGTGTTTGACCATATTGAGGTTTTTGGGGGGAGCAACAATGTTTCTGGGGATACACTGCGTGTAATGCCATTGGACATTTTTGGCACAAGACGGCAAGGCCGTAGTACATCTATATACAATCTGCTTGGGAGAGCAAGTGACCAAGGTGTACTTGACCACCCACTCTTGGAGGAACCTTCGATGTTACTTCCACAACAGAGGCAACCAGGTATCCTCGTAAATTTGTTCTGTTTACACATTTTAGGCTCTGTTTGGATGCAGGTCATTTCTAAAACCACAGTTTCCAAAAACCAGTGTTTGAAGTCCTAGTTGCAATATACCACAGTATGCAGATAGTGAGGTTTCCTGCAGTATTTGTAAAGCTACTACTAGGTGTTTGGCACCTGCACTATTTCATAGAGTATTTTGTGTATATACATATTATTACTGAAATTGAGAAAGTTTAACCAAAATTGCACAGTATGCATGTGAAGCAACAAAATTCATCTGCTTGCCTGAATATATGTGAATACTGATAGGCTATAACTAGCTCATATTGGTCTGTTGCTTGCTTTATTTGTATATCCGTTGTCCTGTTGGCTTGTTTCGTGATAATTTTGGCATGATAAACTTCTCCTGTACAGCTTCAACATCATTTTTTGCTCCGGTTCTGTAGATGGAGCCAGACGGGAAGATGTAGCATTGCTTTCTTGTTTTTAAAAAAAGTCAAGAGTGGATATTTTATTACTCCAAAAAACTATTGTATCAGCAATACTACGGTTTACAAAGCGTATTACTTGAAGCGGAACACCTCAAATGATTTCTAAACTCCATTTTTTGAGAAACTGTGTTTTTTTAAAGATCTTCTAAAAATGCTATGCATCCAAGCAGTGCCTAAGCAGTTAACCTTCTTAAACTGTTCCAGCCTGGGAGATCATGCATAGCTTAACCAAATTATTGTCTCTTTTCAGAAAATTTAGTTGAGATGGCTTTCTCTGATCGGAATCAGGAAAATAGTTCTTCCCGTTTGGACGCTATATTCAGAAGCTTGCGAAGTGGACGGAATGGACACCGATTTAATATGTGGCTGGATGATGGCCCCCAACGCAATGGATCTGCTGCCCCTACAGTACCTGAAGGCATTGAAGAACTTCTGCTCTCTCAGTTGAGAAGGCCTATGGCTGAACATCCTGATGAGCAGAGCACACCTGCTGTTGATGCTCAAGTAAACGATCCTCCCAGTAATTTCCATGGGCCAGAAACTGATGCAAGGGAAGGATCAGCAGAACAAAATGAAAACAACGAAAACGATGATATTCCTGCAGTAAGGTCTGAGGTGGATGGCTCTGCAAGTGCTGGTCCTGCAGCTCCTCACAGTGATGAACTTCAAAGAGATGCATCCAATGCAAGTGAGCATGTCGCAGATATGCAATATGAACGTAGTGACACAGCTGTCCGTGATGTGGAAGCAGTAAGCCAAGCAAGCAGTGGTAGTGGTGCTACTCTAGGTGAAAGCCTCAGAAGTTTAGATGTGGAAATTGGAAGTGTTGAAGGACATGATGATGGTGACCGGCATGGCGCTTCAGACAGGACACCTCTGGGTGATGTACAGGCAGCTACTCGATCGCGGAGGCCTTCTGGAAATGCAGTACCAGTCAGCAGCAGGGACATATCATTGGAGAGTGTTAGGGAGATCCCCCAAAACACAGTCCAGGAATCCGATCAGAATGCCAGTGAGGGGGATCAGGAGCCTAACAGGGCTACTGGGACTGACTCAATAGATCCTACATTTTTGGAGGCTCTTCCAGAGGATTTACGGGCTGAAGTTCTTTCTTCACGTCAAAATCAAGTGACTCAGACTTCCAGTGAGCAGCCTCAGCATGATGCGGACATTGATCCTGAATTCCTTGCTGCACTGCCACCTGATATACGTGAAGAGGTTCTAGCTCAACAACGTGCCCAACGGTTGCAACAACAGTCTCAAGAGCTTGAAGGACAACCAGTTGAAATGGACGCTGTATCAATTATTGCAACCTTCCCTTCGGAAATACGGGAGGAGGTATAATCATGTTATTGATCTGTCTCATTTTGAAGCTTTTTTTGGCATAACTTGCTCTATGATTCTATCTTCAGTTACTATTATTTGATTTGCTTTTATTCCAGGTGCTTTTGACGTCTCCTGATACTCTACTTGCTACATTGACACCTGCACTAGTTGCTGAAGCCAACATGTTGCGTGAGAGATTTGCTCATCGATATCACAGCGGTTCACTATTTGGCATGAACTCCAGGAACAGGAGGGGAGAGTCCTCTCGTCGTGGTGATATCATTGGTTCAGGCCTTGAAAGAAATACTGGTGATTCGTCCCGTCAAACGGCCAGCAAGTTAATTGAAACTGTAGGGACTCCTCTTGTTGACAAGGATGCTCTCAATGCTCTTATACGATTACTTCGAGTTGTCCAGGTAATTCCCTTTCTTTGTCTGGTGGTTCTACTGTTTCTGGTGGTGCATGCATAGTAATAATAACTTTTGCCTCTATTATCTACAGCCTATATACAAGGGCCAGCTGCAGAGGCTTCTCTTGAACCTTTGTGCTCACCGGGAAAGCAGAAAGTCGCTGGTTCAAATTCTGGTGGACATGCTTATGCTTGATCTGCAGGGCTCTTCTAAGAAATCAATTGATGCAACAGAGCCGTCATTTAGGCTATATGGGTGCCATGCAAATATCACATATTCACGCCCTCAATCCTCAGATGGTAATTAATTTTGATCTTGTTTCAGTTTTTGTTGTCAGTTTGATTGTTCCATTGCTATATATTTGCTGAGAATTCTATCTGACTTGTCATTTCTTTGTTGCGATAAACAGGTGTGCCACCACTGGTTTCCCGCCGTGTGCTGGAAACTCTGACATACCTGGCAAGAAATCATCCAAATGTGGCTAAGCTCTTACTCTTTCTTCGGTTCCCCTGCCCGCCCACCTGCCATACTGAAACACTTGACCAGAGGCATGGAAAGGCTGTCCTTGTGGAAGACGGGGAACAACAGAGTGCTTTTGCACTCGTTCTACTTTTGACTCTATTAAATCAGCCTCTTTATATGAGAAGTGTAGCTCATCTTGAACAGGTTCACAATTTGTTTTCACCATTTTCGAAATAGATATTTTTCTTGGTTGAGTTTTTCTTAATCATTTGATATTTGTAGTTACTCAATCTTCTGGAAGTTGTCATGCTTAATGCTGAGAATGAAGTAAATCAAGCTAAGTTGGAAAGTTCATCTGAGAGACCGTCTGGACCTGAGAATGCAATACAAGATGCCCAAGAGGATGCCAGTGTTGCTGGATCATCTGGAGCGAAGCCCAATGCAGATGATAGTGGTAAATCATCCGCAGATAATATAAGTGACCTGCAAGCTGTTTTGCATAGCCTTCCGCAAGCCGAGCTTCGGTTGCTATGTTCATTGCTTGCGCATGATGGGTATGAACTTCTAACTTCAGTGAACTTCCTCAGTAATTTATACAATTTGTTTTCCCTATTGGCTTGCATTGCCATAATCATGCACACTATTGTTTTGCTCAGTTTTATTTTAGTATTTGATAAGTTTTTGTGTTAGATGTTCTTGTATCAGTTATCCTTGCCTAATAGGTTGGTCCTTATTTGTTTCCAGGTTATCAGACAATGCATATCTCCTTGTAGCAGAAGTTCTGAAAAAGATTGTAGCTTTGGCTCCTTTCATCTGTTGCCATTTCATAAATGAGCTTTCACGTTCGATGCAAAATTTGACTGTTTGTGCCATGAATGAGCTTCACTTGTATGAAGATTCTGAAAAGGCAATTCTGAGCACATCATCAGCCAATGGCATGGCAGTTCTAAGAGTTGTGCAGGCCTTGAGTTCTCTTGTCACATCTCTGCAAGAGAGAAAAGATCCAGAGCTTCTTGCAGAGAAGGACCATTCAGATTCCCTGTCCCAGATTTCTGATATTAACACAGCATTGGATGCATTGTGGTTGGAGCTAAGCCACTGCATAAGCAAAATAGAGAGCTCTTCAGAATATACATCAAATTTGAGTCCAACTTCTGCAAATGCAACTAGAGTATCAACTGGTGTAGCACCTCCCTTGCCTGCTGGAACCCAGAATATATTACCGTACATAGAATCCTTTTTTGTGACATGCGAGAAGTTACGTCCAGGACAACCTGATGCTGTTCAAGAGCCTTCAACATCTGATATGGAGGATGCTTCAACATCTAGTAGTGGGCAAAAATCATCTGCAAGCCATACCAGTCTTGATGAGAAGCACACTGCTTTTGTTAAATTCTCGGAGAAGCACAGAAGATTGTTAAATGCTTTTATCCGACAAAACTCTGGGTTGCTAGAAAAATCATTCTCTCTGATGTTGAAGGTCCCCCGCTTGATTGATTTTGACAACAAACGTGCATATTTCCGGTCTAAAATTAAGCATCAGCATGACCATCATCACAGTCCTGTTAGAATTTCTGTCCGACGGGCGTACATTTTGGAAGACTCTTATAATCAGCTTAGGATGCGCTCACCCCAGGACTTGAAGGGTCGACTCACGGTTCATTTCCAAGGAGAAGAAGGCATTGATGCCGGTGGACTCACAAGAGAGTGGTATCAGTTACTATCACGAGTGATTTTTGACAAGGGTGCCCTTCTATTCACGACTGTTGGAAATGACTTGACATTTCAACCAAACCCTAACTCTGTGTATCAGACTGAACACCTCTCATATTTCAAATTTGTTGGACGAGTGGTGAGTAAAGGATTATTGATATTATTATTACTACCAGCTACCACCACCACCACCACCACTACTAACAATTTTTTCTCCCTAGGTTGGAAAAGCGCTCTTTGATGCCCAACTTTTGGATGTCCATTTCACTAGATCTTTCTACAAGCACATACTTGGTGCCAAGGTTACTTACCATGATATTGAAGCCATTGATCCTGCTTACTACAGAAACCTTAAGTGGATGCTTGAGGTATGTATTTTTGTGTCTACGTTTATGTTTATGCCGACTGTTGACTGTCCAGATGTGACGTATTTTCCTTTTCTTTTGTGCAGAATGACATAAGTGATGTCCTGGACCTCACATTTAGCATGGATGCAGATGAAGAGAAGCTGATATTATATGAGAAAGCTGAGGTACGCCCTCTCCCCCCCTTTCTCTCTGTTTTGCTCCTTTCTCTCTTTGGTTAATGTGGTGACTGTAAGTACCAACTCTATGCAGGTAACTGATTGTGAGTTGATTCCTGGAGGGCGTAACATTAGGGTCACCGAGGAGAACAAGCATGAATATGTGGATAGGGTAGCAGAGCATCGTTTAACCACTGCAATTAGGCCTCAGATTAATGCTTTCATGGAAGGATTTAATGAGCTCATTCCTCGCGAGCTAATATCCATTTTTAACGACAAAGAGTTTGAACTGCTAATCAGTGGACTCCCTGATATTGACTGTGAGTTGAAAGAGTTAATTCAGTTCTATAATGATCCGTTTAGATCTTGCATGTGCTCTACTTATTTTGTACATCTGCTTTCAGTGGACGACCTAAAGGCAAATACCGAGTATTCTGGCTACAGCATAGCTTCACCAGTTATTCAATGGTTCTGGGAAATTGTACAAGGTTTCAGCAAGGAGGACAAAGCTCGATTTCTCCAGTTCGTTACTGGCACTTCAAAGGTATTTGGTGAAAGCACGACCTTTTAAATTGTGAAGCTATTATTGTTTATGAAAATTTGTTCTAGGGTACCTGTTAACTCCTGATCCCGCTTTGAACTGAACCGCAGGTACCTTTGGAGGGTTTCAGTGCGCTCCAAGGAATATCTGGGCCACAAAGGTTCCAGATACACAAGGCATACGGCAGCACCAACCATCTGCCCTCAGCTCATACTTGGTAACCAATCTTCACTAGTCCGTTATGCTTTTGACTTGTCAGCAACCATAATTGTTTCATTTAGGTATATACTGATTTGCTATTCTGCTTCTGCTTGCTGCAGCTTTAACCAACTGGACTTGCCTGAATACACATCCAAAGACCAGCTGCAGGAGAGGTTGCTATTGGCTATTCATGAGGCAAATGAAGGGTTTGGATTTGGTTAATCAGTCATTCCCGCACTTGTGCATTCGCTGCTGGGTATTTGTACAGATAGTACGGGAGTTGCAATAGGCAAGTGGGAATGTGTGCGTGCTTGTTCCACAGTCTGCTAGATCCCACTAGTTGGCAACATGAAGCATCAGCCTTAGGCACTACCAGGAGGTTCTCGATATTTGTTGGGAAATGGCCGAGATCTACCAGAATCATTGCATTGCAAACAAGTTACTGCAAAGAATGTGCAGTGAGTGGGAGTTTAAACAGACACCAACTATTTGATGTTCATAATATTGTTTTTCTTTATGGTCAGCTTTGACCGTTGCCCTGTTAAAATGTCATCTTGTTTACATTGTATTTAGCTGGAAGATCTTTTGAAGTCTTTTATAGATGTGCGGAATAGACTGGTAGAATGCAGCAATAAGACGAGTGCAATTTTCTCATAATCTGTTACTCATCTCGTCTCTTATGCCTCTTCTTGTGGTTGCATCTGTTAATCATTCAATACCTGCCAAAGGTCAAACCACATAAGCAAAACCGTATGGTCTGACGGTCACAGCAAAGAGTATCCTAGTCGCTTTCATGTCTACAGTGCCCTGAATTACAGCAGTAAAAGAGGATACGACTCGTGACTTGTTAATCATGGCTAAAACACAAAGGGGACGCTGAGCGGGGCAGTTGTTAGTTCCAACTTATATCATGGTGACAGGCTAAAACACAAATGGGATGCTGAGCGAACAGTCCCTTCACACAAAAAACTAGTGACACAATAGGAGTTCCTATTTGTCCAAGTAGCATCACTGATTCGCAAATTTTGGTGCGGTAGCTGTTAAGAATAAACCGGTGTCATTAGCGCTAATTGTTGTTAGGATTCTGTCATGTCCGTACGGGCGTTTTTTCACGCCAACAGGGGCTATTGTAAACGGATGCTTCTCCGGAGGCGCCCCAAATCCTTGTATAAATAGGGCGTTGCCCACAATTAATAAATACAAATTTTCTCTTGAATTCTTACACATTATCAGCCATGCCTCTACCAACAGAGCACGAACAGGACGAGAGAGAAGTGACGGGAAATCCGTCGATTTGCCAGATGACACAGGGCTAGAATTTATCACCCTTGGGGCCCAGGCAACGGCCGCCGTGGTCGTCGTGGTGATCAGGATTACCTTGGCCTTGCCGCAGCAGATCAAGCAGGACCAAGCAACCCGCCCGCGGCCGTCCACCAAGCCTACCAGGCACCTCCGATGCCGGCCTTCGTCGCTTCGCCAATGGACTGGGCTCCCGTCGAGGCAGCAACCACGCCCAGTTGGGGCCGCTCCTCTGCCTGAAGTACATGCAAATTTTTAGAAAAACACCAAGTTCAATGGTTCTTTCAAAGGCCAAAACAAGAACGTTAAGGGTAAGAGCAACCACAACAAGAAGAACAAGCCACAAAATTCAGACAAGGGGAAGGGCATAACAAAGAATAAGTTTGATAAAACTAAACTTTGCCAGAAATGTGGATGCTACAAGCATGTCACCAAGAAATGCCGCACCCCAAGACATCTGGTAAACCTCTACCTGCAATCCATGGAACGTAACAGATCTGCCCAAGGAGCAAGATATGAAGCTCACTTCAATCTTCAACCTGATAACAACAAGGAAGCTGGTTGTTCTCAAGATGTTCAAGGAGCACCAAGTAACAACAAGGAATTCCATCTATCGCAGGACTCCATAGACACAGAGAATATGATGACCGAATACGCCGCCGACATGTTCGAGGACTTTGACTAGTCAATTGACTCCATTTAGATATTGCATTGGTTTACATCCATCAGATTGTTGTAATAAAGTGTTTTTCGTTAAACTGAAAATTCCACATTTTAATATATAGATTTTTACGGGAGTCAATCCAATGGTGGAGGAAATGTGCCTTGTGGACAGTGGCACCACAAACTGTATACTTAGGGAAATAAAGTATTTCCAAACTCTTACAAAATTGAATGGAGATATTTTAACAATCGATGGACGCGATGCGGTAATCGCTGGCATAGGATGTGCCATATTTACCCTCCCTGTTGGTACACAAATTGTAATTGAGGATGCTTTATTATATCCCGATTCAACTCGTACCCTCATAGGTTATAAAGATATCCGCAAAAACGGTTTCCACATTGAAACTTATGAAGATAACAAAGAGCAATATCTCCTCTTTACCAAAGACAAAGGATATGGCAAACAAATATTTGAGAAAATTCTCTCTTTATCATCAGGATTGTACTACACATACATAAAACCTGTAGAACACGTTGCATTTAAGGTAATTTTTCAGAATGTAAATGCATTCCAAACTTGGCATGATCGCCTTGGTCATCTCGGTGGGATGATGAGGAAAATTATCTGCAATTCCAATGGTCATGACTTAAATGAATCTAAATTTCCACAATCTTCGGATTTTATGTGCACTGCATGCGCTACCCGGAAACTAATTTTAAGACCCTCATATCTTAAAATTCAAGCAGAACCACTACAATTCCTTGAACGAATTCAAGGCGATATTTGTGGTCTGATCCAATCATTGTTTGGACCTTTTAGGTATTTCATGGTTCTAATAGATGCATCTACACGAAACCATGCATTTTCCAAAATAGTGAGACAAGTTATCAAATTGCAAGCTCATTATCCTGAGAATCGAATTAAATCAATTCAAATGGACAACGCTGCTGAATTCTCTTCACATGCTTTCAATGATTATTGCATGGCGTTAGGCATTGAAGTTCAGCACTCAGTCCCATATGTCCATACCCAAAATGGATTGGCCGAATCTCTAATTAAGAGAATTAAGCTCATTGCACGAACCTTACTAATGAATTGCAATTTACCAACTTCTTGTTGGGGTCACGCGGTTTTACACGCCGCTGACTTAATCCAATTGCGACCAACTGCATATCACAACACTTCCCCTCTGCAATTAGTACGTGGAAACCTACCAAATATTTCCCATCTGCGTAAATTCGGATGCGCCACATATATGCCAATCTCACCACCGCAGCGTACATCCATGGGACCACACAGAAAATTGGGGATCCATGTGGGGTACAAATCACCGTCGATAATCAAGTACCTTGAACCCCTCACGGGGGATCTGTTCACAACCCATCACGCTGACTGCATCTTCAATGAGGACCATTTCCCGGCATTAGGCGGAGAAATCAAGTACCAAAAAGAATGCCTGGAAATCGATTGGAATGCCCAAGGCATTTCCTCCTCTGATCCATGTACTCAAGAAACTGAACTTCAAGTTTGGAAAATAATTAATTTGCAACACATTGCAAATAACCTGCCAGATTCATTTACTGACTATAAAAGTGTTACCAAATCCTACAATCCTGCTAAAAACGTGCTCGAAAGAGTGGAGGTACCAACAAAAACTACTCAACCCCCTGTTCAAAGGAAGAGGGGGAGAAGTACGGCCACGGGAAAGGATTCAGCTCCTCAAAAGCAACAAAGGAAACAGAGAAAGAGACCCTCTTAACCAGTAAATGTAAACCAACCTAGTGTTGATAATCATCAAATGGGTAATATACACCTAGTGGGAGGACAACCTCCACAACCCAGCTCAGTTGTGCACTCAATGACCGGGACATCGGAAAACCCTAACTCAATCGTATTGGGAAATCACGACCAGTCAACAAGGGTAAATGAAATTTCCACAAACTATATAGATTCTAGAGAATCTTACAATCCTAAGTCTACAATTGTCGACATATATTTCTCAACTACAGTTGCAAACAACCTTCTAAATGATCATGATCCAAAGACCATGGCAGAGTGCAAGAAACGCTCCGACTGGCCTAAATGGAAGGATGCAATCTAAGTAGGGTTAGCCTCGCTCAATAAATGAAAGGTTCTCACTGAAGCAATACCTACACCTCCCAGAGTTTTCCCCGTGGGATTCAAATGGGTTTTTGTTCATAAAAGAAACAAGAACAACGAGGTGGTGAGATATAAAGCAAGGCTTGTAGCCCAAGGTTTCATGCAGAGACCAGACATTGATTTCAATGAAACATATTCTCCAGTAATGAGTGGCATTACTTTTCGATACCTCATTTCTATGGTAGTTCAAAATCGTCTATCTATATAGTTGATGGATGTACTGATCGCTTACCTTTATGGTTCACTTGATTCGGACATATACACGAAGGATCCTGATGGAGTCCCAATCCTGAATCCAAACGCAAAATGCAACACATATTATGTAAAACTAAATAAGTCTTTATACAGCTTAAAACAGTCGGGTCGCATGTGGTACAACCGACTTAGTGAGTTCTTTTTGAAAAAAAGGATACTCCAATAATGATGTATGCCCATGTGTTTTCATAAAAAGTCCGCAATTGGACTTTGCATTATGTCTGTGTATGTTGATGATCTAAACATCATTGGAACCACACAAGATATTGATGAAGCACGCAATCACCTAAAGACGGAATTTGAGATGAAGTATTTGGGTAAAACCAAATTTTCCTTAGGATTGCAACTTGAGCACCTTCCCTTGGGTATTTTGGTTCATCAAACCGCCTATATCCAGAAAATATTGAAGAAATTCAATATGGACAAATCCTATCCATCCAAATCTCCTATGGTAGTTCGATCTCTAGACATAGAGAAAGATCAATTTAGACCAATGGATAATGGAGAAGAGATATTAGGACCTGAAGTTCCATATCTTAGTGCCGTTGGAGCGCTAATGTATCTTGCAAATTGCACTAGGCCTGATATTGCATTTGTAGTGAATTTACTAGCTAGACATAGCGCAAGTCCTACCAAACGCCATTGGACGGGAGTTAACAATATCTTTCGATATCTCCAAGGCACAAAGGATCTTGGCCTATTCTTTCAATTTCAGAGAAATTCAGACATTGATATGATTGGGTATGCTGATGCTGGCTACTTATCTGACCCCCACAATGCCAGATCACAAACTGGTTTTTTGTTCCTACATGGTGGGACATCCATATCATGGAAATCTTCCAAGCAGACTCTTGTGGCTACATCCACCATCATTCTGAAATAATCGCATTATATGAGGCAACACTGAATGTGTGTGGCTTCGTAGAATGATAAACCACATACAAAAATCATGTGGTAAAGGTTCTATCGAGTCTCCAACCATTATCTACGAAGATAATGCAGCTTGTGTTGCTCAAATGCAAATAGGTTACATAAAGAGCAATATCACTAAGCATATTTCTCCTAAATTACCCCCCATTAGTTACAAAAGAAAGGGAAGATAAACATTTTGCAAGTCAAATCATGCGATACTCCCAGCTTCAACATTTGGAAAATATGTTCATGGGATTGGTATGCGATGACTTCGAGATTTGCAAAGATTAGGGGGAGAGTCTCTCTAAATCATAACCTGTTCAAACATTATATTGCACTCCTTTTCCCTTTATGAGTTTACTCTCATGGTTCTCATCAAGGTTTTTAATGAGGTAATATCAACATAAGAATATATGTCATACATCCTACTTTTCCCCACAGGGTTTTTTAATGGGTGTATACAAGACATATTAATTATCCTCTAAACTTACCAATGAGTTTTATACTCAAGGTTTTTCTCATATAAGTTATCAAAGAGACAATAACATATGTTGTATCATTTTCTCCTTATTTTCCTACTGGGTTTTAATGGAGTTTTAACAACATATCAAGTTCTATTCTCCTCATATTTTTCCCACAGGGTTTTTGGAGGAGTTATTCAAGATCATATACGCTTGTGATTAAGAGCAATATTCTCAAAGTTATACAAGGATGCCAGACACAGAAGAAGCAACTTTGTACAAGGTGGAGTGTTAAGAATAAACCGACGTCATTAGCGCTAATCGTTGTTAGGATTCGTCACATGTGTCCAAAGCGCCATACAGACGCGAACGTCCGTAGGGGCGTCTTCTCGCGTCAACATGAGCCTATTGTAAATGGACGCCTCTCTGGAGGCGCCCCAAATCCTTGTATAAATAGGGCTTTGCCCACAATCAATAAACACAAGTTTTCTCTCGAATTCTTACAGTAGCAAAGGTGGTCAGAGGAAGACGGCATGGGTTTCATGGGAGACGGACCATGCCACAATACAAAGGAGGAATGGGGATTAGAGATATGGAACCTTTTAACTTTACTTTTGACCCGTCTATTGGTGAGCGATTTCATTGATGTCACCACCTAGGAGTGTAATGTGCAGGAGCTCAGAACCATATGCCGCCAATTGATGTGGAAGCGGTCTGACAGATACCGTTAATTTTGTGAATCAGAATTATTAGTAAGTGAAAATGAGAGACAATGAATGGTAATGAAAACTGTATGTAGTCTTTCTTGATGATGATGTCTTATATAGGATTACAAAGGGTGCCTCCAAGGGGTTCCTGTACAAAGGGGCCTGAGCAACTGACATGCCAAATAGTATCCGGCTTGGTAATTAAGCAAAGCAAGGATTAAAATAATTAATTAATTCCTAACAACCCCCTAATCCATGCTTTTTTGTGTAAGTATCATCATCTTGAAAAGCTCCTCCAAAAACCCTATGGGAAAAGTACGAGGTAATATGTGTTTGATATGTTGCTAAAACTCCTGCAAACCCAGTGGAAAAATAAGGAGAAAATGATGCAACATATAATGCTTATTGTCCCTTTTAACTTAATATGAGAAACCCCGTAGAGTTTAGAGCACAATAAACATGTTGTATATACTTTCCTAAAAACCCTGGTGGGGAAAACAGAAAGTATGACACATGATCTCATGTTGATATCCTCTCATTAAAAACCTTCATGAGAACCTGTAAAGTAAACTCATGAAGAGAAAAAAGTATAATATGATGCTTTGAACAGGAACAATTCAGGAAGATACCCCCCTGGCATGTAGAAGTTGGTAGAGACTTGGTGAACAAATCAGTCACATGATTTGACTTGCAAGATATGCAATATAGCGATATTGCTTATTATGTAATCTGTTTTCATCTGGGCAACACAAGCAATATTATCTTTGAGATAATGGTTGGTGGATGTAGCCATGAGGCTATCACAAGCAGGAACAAAAACTTTGTCTACGATCTGACATAGTAGGGATCTGGTTGACCTATTCAATGATATTGGTGTCCAGATTTCTCTGAAACTGAAAGATTAGGTCAAAATGTTTGATGCCTTGGAGTTATTGAAAGATATTCTTGAGCCCCAACCAATTATGTGTGGTGTGTCCAATGGCACTAGGATATGGAACTCTATGTCCCAATATTGCATTGCCATCAACTCATAGTTTTAATGGATCTTTCTCTACGTCTAGAGAATGAAGCCATGCGAGTTATGGATGCATAAGATTTGTCCACAATCAATTTCTCCAATATAATCAATATATAGACAACATGTGTACCATTATGTATGAGTGAAGGTGCTCGATGTTTTACCCAAATCCTTCATCTCAAATTCCATCATTTAGATGATCACACGCTTAACATGTATGGGTAATCATCAGTGTAGGAGTAATCCTTGTGAATAAGGAACTCATTACATTAGTTGTACCAAAATACACCTACAATAATAAGCCGTATAGTGACTTACTAATTTACACAATGTATGTTGCATTTGGCATTTCGATTTAGAAGTGAGATTCCAACGGGAACCATCTATGTATGAATCTAGTGATCCACATGAATATGTAATCACTACATCTATCAACTGCATAAATAGATGATTTTGTCCTGCCAATGATATAAGTTATCGGAAAGAAATTCCACCTCTCGGGAATAGTTGGGTATCTGCGTGAACCCTTGTGCTACAATACTTGCTCTATGTTTCAACACCTCATTGTTCTCAATTCTGTTTCCACAAGAAAACTGGTGTAGGTATTGCTTATGAATATCTTCCCATTATTGAGCAAGATTATTTCTACCTAGACTAGTAGAATGCCCGTGTGTTCCCACGGGCTGCAATGCATATAATCGAACAAATGATTAAGATCATCTCTAAGGTCGAAAGCCATTTCTCCCTCATATGTCTGGACGTGTTCGGACATCAAATGGGTCCCGGTTGGCTCCCAAAATCCAACTGTCTAAATGATCCGAACTCTCCCAAATCCAGCTCATATGTGGAGGAAAAATATGGCTGTCCAGACTATCTGTCATATTATGTCCAACATACGACCCCAACATAAAAACCACACCCCATAACACACCCTTCCTCTTCGGTTAGACCTTCCCTTCCTCGCTTAGTATTTCATTGTAGTTGAACATTTCTTGTTGTATCCCTTTTCTTTAAAATCGGACGACGCCCACCTCACCTTTGCAATGGCACCCTCTCTCCTTCACACCCTACTTCCCCACAGACCGCCAAGGAGGAGTCCCCCACCAGCCGCCCCCCTCTCCCTCCTGACCCCCTCCGTCCTTGTTCGTGTCAATCTACCTCCGCCTTCAAGGGGGACGAGGCATGCGGCGCCCGTGACTCGCCCTGAGCCCAGAAGACGGATCCGATGTCTCGTGAGACATTGACCCGTTGTAACATACAGTTGAATGGCGTGCATTACCATGAAACAAAAATACGATGTCAGTTGTTATGCATGTAACTGACACCATTGTATCCGTTATTAACACTGAAACAATCAACCAATGCATTTACCCTTTGTCGGTGTCAAAACCGGCGGATCTCGGGTAGGGGGTCCCGAACTGTGCGTCTAAGGTCGATGGTAACAGGAGACAAGGGACACAATGTTTACCCAGGTTCGGGCCCTCTCTATGGAGGTAATACCCTACTTCCTGCTTGATTGATCTTGATGATTATGAGTATTACAAGAGTTGATCTACCACGAGATCGCAATGGCTAAACCCTAAAAGTCTAGCCTGTCTGACTATGATTATGAGGATATATCTACGGACCTAGCCCTCCGGTTTATATAGACACCGGAGGAATCTAGGGTTGCATAAGGTCGGTTACAAATAAAGGAATCTTCATATTTGGACGCCAAGCTTGCCTTCCACGCCAAGAAGAGTCCCATCCGGACACAGGTAGAGTCTTCGTTCTTCGTATCTTCACAGTCCATCAGTACGGCCCATGTCTAATAGGCCGGACGCCCGAGGACCCCTTAGTCCAGGACTCCCTTAGTAGCCCCTGGACCAGGCTTCAATGACGAGGTGTCCGGCGCGCAGATTGTCTTCAGCATTGCAAGGTGGGTCCCCCTTTCTGAATACTCCAAGATAGTCTTCGGTCATAATGAACGTGTCCGGATTTGCAACACAAGTACCACACATAACCGCAGAGAATATAATATTACACGAGTCCAATCCGCTGGCAACTTTTTGTAATGTGACATCACATCTGCTTGGTCATCATTTCAAACTGTGTTTCGTCTGCTGTTCCATGTTTCGAGACGTGGTTTTAATAGGCACGTCTTGTCGAAGCAGAGATCGTGTCCCCTTATTGCGGGATTCTCATCAATACGGGCGTGGGTAATATAACCGTGCCGTTTACACAGCCCTTGGGAACAGGCGAGTTTTAAGGCGAGTGGGGAGGCGCTTGATATTCACTGCCTTTATAAGGAGATAAGGATTCCCCTTTCTTCACCCACGCCTTCTCTCTTCCTCTGCCCTTCCATCCTCGAGCTCCAGCGCCCAAGTCCTCATTCTTTCCGCCCCTAGGAAGCACTCAACCATGTCCGGATCTGGAGGGCAAGGCAAGTGGATGGCCTCCTCCGTTAGGGAGAAGGACATCACCAAGCTTCGGGAGGCCGGGTATCTGGTGAAAGAAATCGCCCACCGGCTTCCAGCCAAGGGACAAGTCGTCCCCACCCCGAAGCCCAACGAGAGGGTGGTCTTCATCCCGCATTTCGTCTGCGGGTTAGGGTTTCCTCTCCACCCTTTCGTCCGCGGGCTTATGTTCTATTATGGGCTAGACTTCCATGATCTAGCCCCGAACTCCTTCCTTAACATCTCGGCATTCATTGTCGTGTGCGAGGCCTTCCTCCGCATCCAACCCCACTTCGGACTATGGCTCAAGATTTTCAACGTGAAGCCGAAGGTGGTGGATGGCCAGCACGCGGAGTGCGGAGGCGCCATGGTGAGGAAGCTGCCCAATGTCACGTGGCCCAAGGGCACTTTTGTGGAGATGTCAAGGAGTGCCAGAAACTATGGTTCTATATCACAGAGCCCCGCAGCGCCAATTGGGTCGTCGCTTCCGAATTCAAGTCCGGAGCTCTAGTGCGGCTCACCTCCTGGATGGGGAACATCCCAAATTGATCTTTGTCAGACGAGCTGATAGCGCTGCAAACACGCATTCAAAGCATGGTGGATAAAAACATCAAGCTCGTCGATGTAACCCAGGTGATGCTGGTTCACCGGATTCTCCCATGCCAAAGCCGAAGCTGCCCCTTATGGGAATTCGACCCGAAGAAGCACCAAACCTTGGAAAGGCTCTTCGGAACCACTCACAAAGATGCATGGAAGTTGCTCTTTAAGGGTAACGAGACACCGCCAGCCATAGACTCGGACCGTGGGCACGACATTACCCATTCTGCCAACGAGGTAAGCCTTTAACGTCTCTAGACGCATCCTCTACTTGCTTGTTTCAAGGAAGATATCTAAACTTTATTATTTCAAGTATGGACGAAGAGAGCGGAGCAGATTCGATGTTCGGCTCCGCTGCCTGAGGAACCAGTCATCCCGCTCCTAGCGAAGATGCTGGTACCGGCGCCCTATAAGGTGCTGGAGAAGAAGGCCAAAAATAAGGCCAAGGGGGTCCGGAGTGGCCCCCGCCGCAAGGGAGCTTCGGACGTATCATCTGAAGACAAGACTCACTCCTTCGCTGCCGAAGACGATAAGGAGGAGGAGGAAAGCACCTCTCCCCCTGACGAGGGGGGGGGGGAGGGGAGGAAGAAGAGGGTGGGCGGCCTCCACCAATCTGGAGGCAGAGGCGCTCAAGAGGGGGAAGGGTCCCCTTGTGGATAACACCGCATGCGATGTCGACAGTAGCCCGGAGCGACACCCCTGAAACAAGCCCCTGGCTGCGTCGTAAGCACTAAGAATCCGCGCACGTCCCTACATCCGGCCTCTCTTGCTTCATGATATTGATATGTTTAAATGATGTTATTTTAGTCCGGCCCACGACGGCTCCCAGCGATCCTCATCAAGAGGTTCGCTGGATTTGAAGGTGATGGCCAGCGAGTCACCGCCGGCCGGTCACTCTCCCACGGCCAAGGGTGACGGCGAGGTGTTGTCCCAAAGGACCTTCCCAGGCCAAGGAGAGGTTCAGGAGGCCGCCTGGTGGCGCCAGAGGCCGAAACCTCGGCTGCCGGACACATGGGGGAGCAGACCCCCATGGCGACCGGGGACGAGGGCTTTGCTCAATTCGGCGCCCAGCCGAATACAAGTCAGGAGACCTATATGGCTCCGGAATTTGGCGAGCAACCTCCTTCGAAAGAAGGGGGCATGCCTATTCCACCGATGACCTCTATCCAACCAGAGGCACCGGATAATCTGCTGGAAGTGCTACGAGGCACTTCCATTGTGGATGAACACCATATCCTTATGGGTACGGTGATTGAGAAGGTCCAGTCCGTCAAAAGCAGACTGACCGAAGCCTGCGGTAGCCTCCTGACAGGCTTTGAGGTAAGCGACGCAAAAAAAAGAGAAAATCCCAATATAGACAATAGCCCGTGAGACACTGTCCAGTGTTTAGAAAGAAGAGCCGGACAGAGGATCAATTTATTTTCGCAGGAAACTAACTAAAATATGGCTTATATGAATAAGCAGGCGTCTTTGCTGGCCGTGACCTCACACACTGCCGAAGTCTCCGGACTAAAGTAGAGACTGGAGCGGGCCGAGGAGGAGCTCGGCCAAGCGAGGAAGCAACTAGAAGACCAGCAAGGGATGTACTGACTGGCTGTATATTCGGGAAGAATAAATAATGCGTATTGACCGTAGTGCCATGATATGTGTAGGAGTAGCGATCGAGGTCGAGGTCCTTAGACAGGCCCTGGCCCAGGCCAAGGAGAAAGCGGCCAAGGAAAAAGCCGCCTGTGAGAAGCACGAGGCCCGGCTGGATGAGGTCCAGCAAGAGCTCCAGGATGCGGTGAAGAAATGCGTATCCTTGGAGCGTGACGTTTCGGCTCGAGAGACCGAACTTGCTATGGCCCGTCAAAGCGCGGAAGAGGCCCGGATTGAGGCCCGGGGCACCCTCCAGGAGATCTAGGAGGCCAAGAAAATCACGACGGGTAAGGCGTTTAGTATGCAAAGCAAATATGTGAAGAAGAACTATCTCTTACTAACCCGGATTCGGAGTTCTCTAGGGGCGTTTGCGGATCTACCACGTAGTGTGTCTGACACTGCGGAGTTCTTCTGAGCCGAAGAAGGGAGACTACGGAGAAACTGTTCTGGTCGCAATATCTTGCGCCAGAACATCCAGTGCCCTTCAATGATCAGCTAAAACAGTCGGTCGAGCTGCATAGGGTGGCCGAACTGGCCATGAAGGATTTAATAATCCGGCTGTGGCCTGCCGAAGCTATGCCCGACAGCTACTTCAGGCTCATGAAGCGGCTGGTGAATGCCTGCCCTCGGCTGGACGTTGTCAAGCAGTCGGTCTGCATCGAGGGCGCACGCATGGCCTTCGCCCGCGTCAAGGTGTGGTGGGCAAAGATGGACGCCATCAAGCTGACGACCGGGGGACTGCCAAAGGGCAAGGAGCACCGCGCACCCGAGTGGTACTTTGAAGACGTCCTGGAGGGGTCTCGTATTGTGGCAACGCAATGTGTGCAAGACATTATTTTCGAATGAATGCATTCATGTTGTCTTTGCCTTGTATGATGAAACAAAGTCATTATGTAATATAATGTTTGTTAAAAAAATTTCACCTCTTGTTCGGTTGTGTTGTGTGAAATCTGAGAGTTGGCCAGTCGTCGGCTTCAGCCCCCACGTAGGTAGTACGGGGGTGTTCGGGATGTAATCTAAACACTTTTGATCCAATTGTTTGGTCCTTGAAGGAGGTGTTTAGCGCGACGAACCAGGTAATCGGACTATGCGGATTTAGCACCCTCACTTAGCCGTTGGAGTTTGACAATAAAAATATAGGCGGAGCCCCTAGTATCCGGACTAGGGTGCTGTAAACACCTGATCGGGTAAATACCGATCCCTCGCGTAATGCAGAAAAAATCTTTAAGGATTTGAGACCTCCAAAGAGCTGACCGGCTCTCGCCACATCATGACAGTCAGTTTTCGGCTTTCTTTACTGAGGTGCTCATCCGGGTAAACCAGGGCACAATCACAGTAGTTCTCCCTTTACTACCCTAGCCGATATAGCGGAACGTAAGGTAGCAAGCACTGGAGCCGGGCAACCCAATTATTGACCAAAGACATGATTGAGAGCCAATGCATATAGTGCTAAATTCGGGGTGCCGAACTATACTGTAAAAAGTGTTCGGACTTTGTTGCCATGTTGTGGGGCGCGATGAAGCCCCTGGCAATTTGAAATGTACCAAAGTGTACAGATGCTATTTGATAAAGTTATCAAAAAAAGAAAAATAAGAAAAGGTAGTAAGCTAGAGCCATAAAATTTGGGCCGCAAACTGTTTCCATTATAATTTCCTTGGTGCGTTAAAGCGCATTTATACAAGTAGTGCAATAAGCAGAAGGCTATTTGATATGCCTTAACCAAGGGAAAGCTGCGTGTGGGTCCTGAAAACAGGTAAAGGGATCGTTAAAGAAACCACCTAAAAAATTCCCCAGTACGTCCATGCTTCTTGTCGTCTTGGTGTATTTATCCTTTGAAAAGAATCGATGGTCTAGCCGTCAGGGAAGGCCTGTGAAGAAGAAACCTGAAAAAGGAGGAAAAATGGAAACCGTGAAAGTATGTGTGTCCAGGGGCGGTCGAGCCGTATTGTGGATCACAAGCTAGTTATGCCTCCATCCGTGCCCATGGTATTTTGAGTGCGTAGTTATGTATGCATGGTACAATTGCCGCCACTTGGTCGGGACTAGGACGAAGGCCGAATTGCTAGTCAAGCTCTTGACGAACCGAGCTGTCCTGCCGCAGAATAGTCTGGACTCTCTTAACAGTGTCCGGGAGCTCGACCGTCGAATTAAGGTTCTGCTTGGAAAGGCTGCTCTGTATTTTTGCTGCTAAGGTCGCGGTGTGCTCCTCGGTGCGGAGGGAGTGTTCCATGTTTCCATTAACCGTTATGACACCGCATGGTCTGGGAATCTTGAGCTTGAGATAAGCGTAGTGTGGAACCGCGTTGAATCGAGCAAATGCGGTTCGTCCGAGCAGTGCGTGATAGCCGCTGCGAAAGGGGACGATATCGAAGATTAACTCCTCACTTCGGAAGTTGTCCGGAGATCCGAAGATAACCTCTAGTGTGATTGAGATCGTACAACGGGCCTCTACACCTGGTATGCCTCCTTTAAAGGTGGTCTTTGTGGGCTTGATCCGTGATGGATTAATGCCCATTTTGCGCACTATGTCCTGATAGAGCAGGTTGAGGCTGCTGCCACCGTCCATCAGGACTCTTGTCAGGTGGAACCCATCAATTATTGGGTCCAGGACCAGTGAGTCTGAACCACCGTGACGGATACTGGTCGGATGATCCCGACGATCGAAAGTGATCGGGTATGACGACCATGGATTAAATTTTAGGGTGACTGGCTCTATCGCATAGACGTCCCTGAGCGCGCGCTTGCGCTCCCTCTTGGGGATGTGGGTAGCATATATCATGTTTACCATTTTGACCTGAGGGGGAAACTTCTTCTGTCCCCCTATGTCCGGTGGTCCGGACTCCTCGTCATCGTCCTCGCTTTGCGATCCCTTCTCCTTGCTTTCGGCATTTAACTTGTCGGCTTGTTTGAAAACCCAACAATCTTTGTTGGTATGATTGGGTAGTTTGTCTGGGGTGCCATGGATCTGACACGGACGATCGAGTATGCGGTCCAAGCTGTATGAGCCCGAATTGTTCTTTTTGAACGGCTTCTTCCACTGACCGGACTTAGAGCCACTGAATCCGGCATTGACCGCCGTATCATCCACTACAAAAAATACACTTCCATGATGATACGTGTTTGTCACTGTAGGTTGCATTTTTTTTCATGCATGTACATCCATGACGATTTTATGACAGAATCAAGAGAGTCATACCTGTGCTGTCGTAGAAGTGTTCCATGACATTACCAAAATTATCATCACGGAAGTGTCCACTTCCATGACGATAAATCGCGTATCACAGAAGTGCTTTCGTCAAGGGTGACCGACACGTGGCATCCACCGTAACGGAACACCGTTAAGCTATCGGGTCGGGTTTTGGATCTGATAACCCGTTAACAGCCCCGACCAATGGGAAATTTCCACGTGTAAAATTCTTATTGGCCGGACGCAACACGTGTCAGCTCGTCAGTGGGTCAGATAGGCGCCTATGATATGTCTACACGTGCCACGACCCACCACTGGCCCATTTAGCTTACAAAGCCAGCCGTTTGACTTGGTCAAAAGTTAACGGGCTGGCCCATGAAAAGCCTGTTAACGGTCTCTTTGCAAATAGCCCATTTTACGGCCCGTTAAGTCACGACCCATTAGGCCCTAAAGGAAATCGGCCCAACAATGTCATGTGGGCCGTCGAATATAACACCAGCCCATTTCACTTTCGGCCCATGTATGGCCCACGACGTCCTTTGGCCCATATGAGGCCTTCGTATCTTTCGGCCTTTTACAGGCCCACGGTGACTCTAGCCCATAATGAACAGTAATTTTCTTTATACCCGTTTACGGCCCGTGATTTACATGGGCCATTTCCAGCCTGTGTTAGCTTTAGGCCTATTGACGGCCCATACGTTCTTGGGCTCCTTTTCGGCCCTCGATTACTTCCGGCCCGTTACTGGCCTGTTCCCCTAATGGGCCAAATTCGGCCCATGGCAAGAGTCGGCCCGTTACTGGCCTGTTCCCTTAATGGGCCAAATTCGGCCCATGGCAAGAGTCGGCTCGTTACTGGCCTGTTACCCTAATGGGCCAAATTCGGCCCATGGCAAGAGTCGGTCCGTTTTTGGCCTGTTAACCCGTTGCGCCGTTTCCAGCCCGTCCTATATTCTGGCCCATTAACGACCCATTATGCCTGTGACAGAATTAAGCCTTTGTTGTCATACGGCCTGTTAACGGCCTGTTACCATGCTGGGCCGATACCAATTACGCCTGATTACGGCCCATGTAGACCCATTTATCCGACGGCCCGAGGCCCACCGATTACATGCCCATTTATCGACGGCCCGTAGGAGACCCATGGATCCTACGGCCCGTATATGGCCCATGGTAGTTGCGGCCACTAGCAAACCAGGGAAAAAGAAGACTAGGAAATAAATAAGGCCGAAACTAACGCTAGGCTATTAAGGCGATTGCGCAGACTACATCCACTCGACATCAAAGATCGCCACCAGTGCAAATATAGAGAGCACCCTACACTATACAAAAATGGCTTGCTGTTTTCTTCAGCTGGTGGCTGCACGTTAAGAATAAATTTTGTATCGCACCAAAACAAATTACAACTATATAACAAAAGGAAGGTTGACATAAAACTTAACAGTCTAGCAGATAAATGCACCACCAGAAGTTCAGAAGCTCAGTTCATTTGACCCGACTGTTACGTTTTCATGCTGTATTGTCTGATGGAGCACCATAACCCTCGCCTTCATGTCCCCTAGGCTTCTGAACAACATAGCAAATGTCTGATAGTCAGGTTTCAAAACCATGCATATCTTGACGACGTTGAGCAATGTTTCTCCTTGTTTCACAAAGGGTCTCTGTTAGGGAATGGAATTGTGTCTGGAGCACAGATACACCATTTGCTTTAAGCTTGCATATCTTGATCATGATGCAGTTTGGACGATATTGCCTTAACAACCAACCCAGTATTACGCAGGAACGTGCTTTTGGCATTGTTAGTGGACAGGTACTGACCCATTGCAGCAAGAGCTGACATTGCGGTTATAGTTGCCTCGCCATTTTTTTCATAGCTTGCTGAAAAGTTGAGGTTTTACATTAGTAGTACCAGAACAGAAGATATTAAGGAGGCAGCAAAACCATACAAAATAGCTTTGGTCTATATACAGAACTTATTCTGGTGAACCCATGTAAAATATTAGTTGTATTTTATTGCAAAGTACATAATAAAACCAGGTTCCAAACATATGACCATGTACCATCGCTAATGTATTGTCTACTTCTTCACATTGTATTGAGGGCTAAGGATAAAGAGACGAAGTTTATAATACGGTAAGCATAGTATGACATCATTCATATCACAAAACAACTGAGAACAGACAAACAGGCAATTGTAATGTTGTGTGGGCAAGTCCAGCACGGGACTAGATCACGGGTCAAGATCAAAGGAACATCACTCCTCTCTTTTAAACCTTGTAAGGTGCAATGATACACTAAGATAATTGTGTATAAAATTTAAAAGAGTAATAGACATTGGCTGCAAACCATGCAGTTCAAGGCACAAGTCAGAGTAAGTAGTAGTTAAAAGGCATGAGGATTAAGGACTTACACCAGCGACTTTTACTGGTGTAGTCATGCCCTTCTTCTTGCTGGTGTGACAGTCCTTGAAGATTTCCACAACATTTGGTTCAGGTACTTTTTGGTCCTTGCGGGCTTTCCTCTGCATTTTGAACAAGTCAATATAGATCTGATAATATGGTACAGCGAAAAGAGTGAAACATCAGCTAATTACAAGAGCCTCACAGTGTGCAATATAACTACGAGATCCTGTCGTCTGTTGGAATTTCACTTTCGTACGGTTGGCCTTGTTCTTTGAACAGTTCACCTACAAGAAGATAGATTTGTGTGGCACATGCATAAATAGGACTTCAACATGTGATCTGATCACATATATATAATGTACCTGATACTTCAGATCAGACCAGTGTTTAACAAGGCCCCTCCAGTCTTCATCCGATATATTTTCCACTAGAGATGTTTGGGAAAGTTCACTGTTAGCCTTGCCTTCAAAGTGAGTTTTCCTCAAGTTATACCGATACTGTCGCAGAGCAGACTTGAAAACATGGGTGCAAGCTTGTCTGGTTGCATCATCTTGGCCATCCAACTTGAACCTCATCTGTTGAAAATTATGAGAGTCTCATTATCAGCAACCTAAAATTATGGGACAGAGCAAGACGATATTACTAGTTTCCATACATAACCATACTTACAGATAAATGGTCGAGGAAGGTGTTGAACTGGGTTTCGTCTTTGTCATTCCTGTACTGAATCCATGTTGGGAGGATACGTACATGACACCTAATGGCAACCGCTGCCTCTGATACTAACTTGGCTAACTCTGTAGCATCACGTGGCCTTTTTAAACCTGCCTCAAAACGGATCTCCATTCTTCCTCCTCTAGATTTAGTTAACCTATCGAGTATTATCCCTGATGTTTGTTTCCTCTTGCGCCTAGGTGCTAGTTCAACAACGAACATAGGAAGTGTTAGTGTACATCAAACTGTGAGACTACATATAAAGAAGCATGCAACTGTCACTTGACTCCAGCAACTACCTTCTTGTTGTTGAAGCTCACAAGGTTCATCTGATATTGCCAACTCGTCTTGTGTCAAGAGTGCTTGGGAAGTAGTGTCAGGTGGCAAGGGAGCTTGGGAACGTGCTGCTAGCTCAGTTGACGCACGAGTAAGTCGTGCAGCTGGTAGTACTATGGTAGGTGTTGCAAGAACTAGGGCTGTCTCTACTTGTTTGGTGGTAGCTATTTGTTTCTGTTTGGCTTTTTTTGCAACTCGTGTAGCATGGGATGCCGTGTTTGTAGAATTTTCCGCTGGACTTTGACCTTCTATTGCACCATCAGTACCAACAGAATCTGCAGGATTCATCCACTTCTCATTCCCTGCCATTCCGTGTTTCTTCCTCTTTCTGTGTGCCATGTTAAGTCAAGCCGACAAGAAAAATGAATAACAATTTAGTTCTTCAGAACAAATTGATGCGTGATGCAGACGAACTAAACTTTGATGTTAGACAACCACATGATAGGAGGATGTAATGTGTATGAAAAACAGGACGGAAGAGATAACCAGAACTATGATGTGTAAACTAAGAAGAAGACATTTCACCAAATTAGAAGCAATGCAATGGAAGGTAGACACCATATGAAAGATGCTACAAATATCGCTCTGCCAAGTTAACAGTGTCTCATCATAAATGGCGTTTAAACAAATGTGAAGCAGTACAAGAAATAAATCATATGCAAGATGCAAACAACATCACACTACCATGTTAGAGGTCTCTCGTCATTAGTGCCATTGCATATTCACAACATTGCATATTCACAGCTTATGATGTGTAAACTAAGGAGAAGGCATTTCAACAAATTAGAAGCAATGAAAGCTAGACACCATATGAAAGATGCAACAAATATCACTCTACCAAGTTAAAATTGTCTCGTCATAAGTGCCATTTCAAAAAATTAGTAGTACAAGCTAGAAAAGAATGTGAGATGTAACCTATATCACACTCCGAAGTCAAACGTGTCTTATGATAAGTGATTGTTGCAGGTTACACAACAGTAGTAATTTGATGTAAGAACATGGTGTGATAGACAAATATTGTATGTTCTAGAAACAGGAACACGTGTCTTATTCAAGTATAATGTGTAAAGTAAGCAGATGGAATTCAACAAAATTAGAAGCAATACAAGCTAGACATCACACATAACATGCAACCACATATAACAGTGCCAAGTTAGAGGGAGCACCGGTGATGCTGCACTAGGGGAGACATGCTCATCATAAACACAACTTTGTTGAGTGTCTATGCATGTGTTGTCTTGGAAATCATCTTGGGGGTGTGGAGGAGTAGAAACTGTAGAGGCCCTCCGTTCGGAAGGAGCACCTTTATCCGCTGCCTTGCTAACTTCCTTCCGCTTTATTGATTTTGAATTGTCAAGTAAAACCGACAAGAAAAAGCAATAAAATTCTCTCTTCAGAACTCATTCATGCATGATACTGACAACCACTACTTTGATGTAAGGCAAACACATGATACCAGGATGGAATATGTACGAAAAACAGGACAGCATGGCATGTTCACAACTGTTTGTGTAAACTAAGCAGAAACCATTCCAGCAAATAAGAAGCAATGCAAGCTAGACACCACATGAAAGATGCAACCAATATGACTCTGCCAAGTTAAAAGCGTCCCATCATAAATGGAATTTCAACAAATTAGAAGCAGCGCATGCTATAAATCATATGAAAGATGCAACTAATATCGCACTGCATATACTAAAGGTGTCTCGTCATGTTGATTGATGCGGGATACAAAAAAACAATAGTTTTATGTAAGGACATGCTTAATAGAGAGATGTACTATGTACTAAATACAGGAAGGCATGTTGCATTAACAGGTATAATGTATAAGCTAAGCAGACTAGCACATGCAGTTTAACCAGATTGGAAGAATTACAATCTAGACACCATATGCAACATGCAACCACATATCACGCTGCCAAGTTAGAGAAAGCACCTGCGATGCTAGTGTAGGGGAAATGCTGTAATCAACTACAGAGCTACGTTCACTATCTTCATCTAGTATTTCCGTTTCTTGAGAATCATGTCGGGAGGCCGATGCTGCATTCTTTAAATGAGGAGTAGTCCCCTTGCCTGCCTGCCTCATCATAAGTGATTGATGAGGGATACACAAGAACATTAGTTTGATGTAAAAACATGGTTAATACACAGATGTACTAGTATGTACCAAAAACAGAAAGACATGTCATATTCAAAGGTATAATGTGTAAGCTAAGCAGATGCAATTTAACCAAATTGGAAGCAATACAAGCTAGACATCCGGCTGGAGTGGTGAGCATGATCATCTAGGACTTGAGAGCCTGGTGGGAGGTGGGCTGCTTCGCCACCATCGCAGCTTTTTAGTTGGCTTCCAGGTGATGCCTATCTTTGCTGGGCTTGTCACTGGCTCGGCCAGTGCCCTGACTAGCTATTTGTCTTCTGGTGCTCACGGGATGGTGGTTCATGTAAAAAAATATCTTTCCTTATCTTACCGACTTCAGCCTTTCGAATACAAGCTAGACACCATATGGAACATGCAACCACATATGACAGCGCGAAGTTAAAGCAAGCACCTGGGATGGTGGTTCATTGCAAGCGAGGTCATCAACTCCAGAGCTATGTTTATTGTCTCCATCTGCTGACACTGCACCCTTTATAGCGCTGTAACGTGTCTTGCCTACCCGCATACGAAGCTGGAGCGACTTCTCTCTTTTCTTTTTGGCTTCTCTCATGCCAGCAGAGTCTGAAATACACTTGCATAAAAACATAACAGTGAGAGTAAGGGTGAAGTGTGTGCAGAACTAGTGCACTGTAAAAGTAGCAGATAGCAGGTGGCTGAAAATAAATGACAAGAGACATATGATAGCTCTACAACATTGCATGGCAAACAAAATTAGATTCTACTCCATATGATTTTGTAATATATGAGCACAGGAAATGTAGGTACTCCTCCAGCACAACACCACATGTGGTCATATCTAAGATAACAGTCGACTGAAAATAAATAGGTCAGTCAATTTTTTTAATGAACCGTCCGATCTATAAGGAACGGGCAGATGGCCTTCGTCTACCTCCCGCCAGTCACTGTTGACGATCTTTCTCGAACCGCCAGCGACCACCGGCCCAGACCCCTGCCTCCGCCGCCCCGCCCTCCCATCGACCTCACACCACCGCCGTGCTTGGCAGCGCCCCCAGGCCATCCCTTTAATCCCGTCCGACCTCCAGACCGGGTGCCAGTAGCTCTAGGCCGCACACGCCCCTAAGATAAACACCATGGCGCTGCTTCCCCGGCGTAATAGGCGTACTAGCGCATGTTACACCGGGGAATGCTTCCGTTAATTGGGAATCAACTGGCCAGAAATTGAAATTCAGGGGGGCGACGAACCTCTAGCTAAGGTGAAATAGTATATGAGGAGAAAACTTGTGCATCGCGAGTTACTAGGAACATCTAGTATCAAGAAGAAGCGGTCAACTAGTGTCTTCTGTGGGATGAATACCGTGCAAGCAGAGACGTAAGATTTGCACGAATAAGGGAAGAGGAGTACCTTTTTCGGTTGCTGGCGTGGTCACCTCCACATGTCGCGCCGATCTTCTTCTTTTTACCGGGGAAACCAATGTTCTGGAGGGTGCAGGCTTGGACGAACCCATGGCCAAATTGTTGACTGTGTTGCCGTGGCCGTATGTCGGTGGAGGGGAAGCAGATCCGAGGCGACGAAGGACGACGTAGCAGGAACAGCTCCTGTGCGGTGGAGGGTGGCGAAGTTGGAGCGGCAGCGGTGAGGCGCAGGACGGCGTGGTTGAACTGGCTTGGGTACGGACGGCTCGGCCTCGGCTTCAGCTACTAATCGTGGAGGGCGTTGCGGTTGAGGTTGCGGTGGACGACGATGTCGGGGTATCGGCTCCGGCGTGATGGAGGAGGGCGGCAGTTGATGGGTGGGATGGGGTGGCGGACAGAGGACGCCGGGGTTTCGCGGCTGGTGGAGAGGTAGTTTTGGCGCCTACGGAGTACGAATGTGGAATCGGACGGGTGGGGGGAACCATGTTTCAGTCTGGGATGCACTTGTTTTTGGCTTTTTTGAACAGAAGATGGGACGCGCTTGTTTGAAATTTGGGGAAAGTACAAACTTTGCCCCCCTCTTAAATTTCGGACCTACTACGGGTCGGGGGTAGGATGGTAATCCCAGGCATCCCAAATAGTGGGCGGGAGCGATTTCGGCCGCGCGCATGTGTGCTTAGGCGACCATTGTGTATGAATGTTTTTCGGATGCGGTTGCGTGGCGTCTAGATGAAGCTACAAACCTACCCCGGTTTAGACCTTTGGACGTCAGGCCGGTAGGTTTCACGGGTCAGAGTTATTAGAAAAGTAATTTCCTTGTACTACCAAACGTTGGTCTCATGCGGTTTCGGGCGAGTAGAGGCTCTTTTGGCGCTTCGTTTGAAATTTTGAAACACAAGCATTCACGTTTAGAGTACTCTTGAACTATGAGGATTGACCTAAATAGACAACGTTATATTTGACCTTGTATGTTTGAAAACCTCATTAAATTATCCGCTTCTTTTTGAAATTTTGACACTTGAAAATCCTATAACTACGATTATTTTGGAATGGAGGAGCTAAATTTGAATCTATTTTCTACATGACTACATATGCTATTATGTACAAAATCAGAGCAAAGATTGGTGCCCCCATAGTTTAGGTATGGTTTACAAATGCCATGATATCAAATTCAAATAATTGAATGGACTTCATGTTGAATTCGATTTTTTTAAACCACCTTAAGTTGAATTCAAATGTATGCTAGTTCATAGGTAGCTATTTATAATGTCCATTGTGTAACTTTCGTATGTATAATGTGCTTTACACACAACATGAACTATACTGACGTTTATATTCGATTGCTAAAGTGATGCATTGTCTGGAGTTCAAAATACTAACTATGTGGATCAATTGTGTTGAATAATAACATAGACATGCTCAAATTCGATAGAATCTAGATGTCTGATGGATCAATGACCGCTCCTTACGCGAATTGCAAATATCATGATCCCATCCTAATATTTGGATACAATTTATATCTTTAATCAATGTGTAGAGCAGTCTTTTACGTGTAGTTTCACTCTCCATCGGTGGTCTCTCACACATGCTCACACACTCTCTCCCGAGGTGTCTTTCTCGCACACATGCTCTAGATATAACCCTCCCTCCCTCTCATAACCGTTTACAACTGTTTTCACTAACCTTTATCACAAGCACTCTTCCTCTCGCAAACATACACACGCACAATCCTCATCGACCCTTTCTATATACATGGACCTGCCTACGTGTCTCATGTACGCACATTATCTTTACGCCTTTCTCTCACGCATTGTCTCACACCTCTCTTCCTAATCGACGAGTATGATTCTAGTAGAGCATTCTGTAGGATGCCCCTTAAAGTTAGGTTGGATGAATAGTAATATTAGAGATAAAGGGGTTACCTTAGTCCGAGAACCTAGGGTTACAAATCCTAGCCGGCTTTGTCAGTGGACACAGAGTCCTTCACAATTCTGCTATCTTTGTCTTGTACGACTAGTCATCCATGGGTCTTCCTAAATGCGTCACGGGCCGACCAATGTGGCGCAGGACGGAACCGAACGAAGGGCCTCACCTCGACCCACCGGACCTCACGCGGTGACACACCCTCTGCCCCCACGTCTCATTATCTTCTCACACCCACACATACCAACACAAACACCACACACACAGAAAATTCCTCCTGGTGCCTCTATTCCCTCCCCCTTGCATATACACACTCAAGGGAATGGGATCTCTTGTCGTGACGTCATATTCGTCTCTCTCTCTAGACCACTCTCATTTCTCGTGCTATCTCTCCCACGCCCCCCCGTTGGCCCCTCTATACATGCCTCTCTCGAATACGTAATACACACACATACCTCTCTAGGCCCCGCCAAATGCATCAACTACACATTCACGCATGTTACATCACGTACTCCATTGAAAAAGCCCTCTCTTCACGTTTATTTCGCATACAACATTCCTTTTGAATAAAGTGTGGCCAAAAAATTATTTTAGAGTTTCTACATATATACAACATTACAAAGTTATATGGAGTAGTACGAACGCTAATTTGCATTGCATGGTGCCCACAATGATATTTATTCCGCACTGTGAATTTGTATATTTTTATACTATATACAAAGTTAGTCATAATAAAGAGAAATGAAGACCATCTCTCTCTCCATCGCATACCCCCTGTACGCCCCTTTCACGCATGCACACAAAACTATCTCCAGGTCCTCTAAAAGTAAGCCCCCAGAAAATTCATGCATGTTTCATCTTTCTCTCGCGATATATGCAATCGCGATCATTGTATTTGAAGCGAAAGCACGATACGTACATTGGACTTCAGAATCCACTCATTACGGTCACCATTTACGTTTAGTGGTTATTATACAGTCACGGGCTCACCGTACAACTCTGTATTTGCTCATGACATGACTAGTTGACCAGTTAAACGCTCCACGTGGCACCTCTAGTGTTGCATCACATTATCTCACTACCATCGTTCCCACCTGTCGACTTGTATCTACTCTGGATCTATACTCTTATAAAATACATACAATACACTCTTATAAAAAACAGAGTTGGTGATGATGGTGTGCCTGCCATCCTGCAATATAGGCCGTCCGATTTATATCTGACGGATAGGAAAGAAACTATGGCAATTTTGCAAAAAGGTACCCACACACCTCTCCACATTTGCAAATAAGGCCTTCCCTCGTTCATCCTTTTCTCTCACAAGATAAACAAGTCATACAAATGCATCTTGATGTTACGTGCAACGCACGAGCATCTTGCTAGTAAGAATGAAAACAAACGACAAAAATATATTTGGACGGTGGTTCGAAGTCATGACCGCGGGCACAGCAGACAAGGTGGCCTTGTATTGGTATGCTGAGCCGTCTGTTTTAACACACAGGAGCTGGTGTGGTGATTATATACACACGCACGCATGCACACGAACTGCATCCACGCAACACTCACACAAACACAGGCACCCACGCACACAGGCAACACTCAGATGTACACACGCAGCCATGCACGCACGCAACACTCACACGCACACACGCACGCATGCATGCACACACCAGTACACCACACGACCAACACACACTCTCACGCTCAAGTGCTCAACCTACACATGCATGCGCACACATCAGGCCCTGACAGACACATACACAGCCAGGTGATTCCCGTGCACGGGTTGGAGCCTTGTCACACCTGCGTAAATTTGTGTTTATCTGACCTTTTGCCTATGTGAATTGACAGGTGGGACCCACAAGGAACATGGTCAATTTAACTAGTCAACATGGCGCCATGTAGACTATTTGGCCAGTCAACAGAGTGCAATCCGATGCTGAACTATGAGCAAGTGACCGTATAATCACCGCAAAACATATATAGTGACCGTAATCAGCTTATTCTGAAGTTCGGTGACCGTATTACGCTTTTCTCTCTGTAGACCCTCCAAAACTACATCTCTACACGTTCTTGCATGTTACATCCAACAACTATGCAATACAACAGTACTACTACACTCTAACACAATAAATCATATGTGTTTTTAGTTTTACTAGATATCATATTGTTACTTATAATTATTCAGTTTGCATACATTAAAATTGCCTTTGAAATGTATGGCCAGTATCATCTACCACGCGGGAAAAATGCCGCCCTTTCCTGTTTAATCGGGTTTGTATCGATGGATCGTGCGAAACAGCAAAACTATAGTACTATACAGTACAAGTGACAGTTCACTGGGCCGTCGTGTCGTCTACTCCTCCGTCCTAAGAGTGGAGCACTCGCTTTCATAAATCTTCTAGTCCCTTTCGCCGACATGTGGGACATCGAGCTACCGGGTCCACGTGCCATACCGGAATACAGTGCAGAGCAGCCGGGGTGAAGCACCCCAGTCATGGCGCCGACATAGTAATGAGCAATGAGGCGTCAAATCACAAAGCTGCACCTTTCCCTCAGTTAAGTTGGAGGGACGAAGCAACCATCATTTCACTCTTTGCTGAATGCGCTTCTCCCTCATCTTCTTCAACTTAACCACGTGTTGCTTCTACCGTTGTTCTACCTCATGTGGGACGCGGATCGGCTTGGTAAAGCACTGACACGTGGGACCGCATGTTAGCAAACCGCCAGGACAACGTCCTCCGAAAATAAGAAGCCTAATCCTAGACTTACAAAGGGCTACGTAACTGCTACGTATACTTTCCATCTAATCTATATATGCCCCCCTGATTTTCAGGTGGTGATGCGGAGCATCCTATGGACATCACCATGTCAAGAGTCCATTTGGCGAGTGACACGTGCGACATCTACTTGACATACCCAAAGGTGAATCATCTCCTTTACACGTGCTCACTTGACCCCTTCGAGGATGGTATACTACTTGACACCCCTCTCGTGTGCATGCATAGGTATTGTCGGAACACTATGGACGACGAGGAAGAGTGCAAGCGCCAAGGAACAACTACACCATCCGCGAGGGAAGCATGGAAGCGACGACGGAAGAAGACGGAGAACAGCTCCCAGGCTCCGGACATTTGGCCTCGCCAGCCCGGACATCCGGGCGTTCCCGAGCCCCCGGACATTCGGCTCCCAGCCCAGAAATCCGGCCCCTCCAAACCCGAGAGCAACAAGTGCCACCACTCCAGCCCGGACCTCCGGCCTCCCCAGCCTGGACATCCGACATCGCCTGAAAGCCCGGACATCCGGACCGACCAGCCCGAACATCCGGCCTCCCCTGTCTGCGCACAGTGAAGGGCCGAGGCCCGTGTATCCCTTCTCCCCCTAGACTATATATACTCCACCTCGTCCAACTTTCTAGGGTTAGCATTGGTTTAGCTCATATTTAGAGATAGAGCATTGCTCATCCACATCGGATCTACTCCTCGTGAGAGACCGCGACCTCTTCCGAGAAGATCCCTTTGGATTCAAGACCTCCTAGCGGAGAAGATCCCCCCATGGATTCAAGACCTCCTTTTGGAGAAGAACTTCAAGACCTCCTCACGGAGAAGACCGGTTACCATGTATCGTCCTTAGTTGTCCGTGGACCGTGTATCGTTCTATGTATCCGAGGATCTAGCACATGTGTGACCTATTCAAGTTGGTTTGAGTGTTTTCTCTTGTTTTCCCCTCCGTGTTCTTCGTGGGATTCCGCTCCTTTCATGAAAGATCGGGCCACTAGGGTTCTACCCTACATCAGGTGGGGTGGGCCTAATCCTCTCCTTTAATCCAATCAAATAGTCCCACATCACATCAGTTCGTAACTTTAAACCATTACGTGGATGTAGCATTGCTCAAATAACAAACCTCCCCCGCCATCCGCGCGGCAAAATCACCTCCTTTTTACTAATCTTGATTCTATTATTTTTTAGATCAATATAATTGAGATTTGTATAGATAGCACACAGGAGCAAAACCAAGTGGTACGGTTAAGGGCATCCGCAATGTGTAGCCAAATGTGAAAATAGCTTTTGGCATCGTGGGAACCATTGTGGACGGTGTTTCCAAAGCCAAAAAGATGGAACCGAAGCTCCCTGATTGATTTATTGAAGGAATAGAAAAATGCAACATCTCTCCTCTTTCTCCCATGCTTGGACGCATGTAGTACAGTATAGAGCACAGAGTCTACACCCCTGTCCCTTCTATCACAAATCACAAAGCAGTGAGGCGTCAAATCACAAAAGCACGGACGAAGCAACCATCATTTCACTCTTCGCTGACTCCGCTTCTCCATCGTCTTCTTCGAGAAACCATCTCACCGCACTAGTACTCCTAGTAGTACTAGTAAAGGACTTCCTGGATGCAAATAAGGTGGTTGTCTTGGCTTGCAGGCGGCACTTGCGAACGACTTACCATGGTCTCCCTCAATGGTGTTCTCCGTCGAACGCACTTCGCCAAACCACCAAAAAAAAGATATCGTCGACGTCACCGCAATGGGGAAGGAAGTCAAATATAGTTACTACCTCCATTTTTTTGTACACAAGGCTAGTATATCAAAATTACAATTTGCAAAGGGCCGCTAACACTAATCGAGGCAAAATTGATGGGGTTAGCAACCAAGGACATTAATATCCCCTGCATGCATGCGGAAGTGAGAAGGTTGGTTTGCATGGCGCTGCATTAATCAAGCGATGAGGAGTGAGATGGTTAGCTCTTTGGTCTTTGGAGAAAAAAATACGCATTAATTGACACTTGAAACGAGGATTTGTATCGATTAAACCCCGCGAAGGAAAACCCCGCCTTTCTTTTTTAACACTAGTACTCCTAGTACGTACGTACTTATCCTGTTTGGGTCTAGGCCTTGCATTGCCAAACTTTGCCACACATTTTTGCCAAGCTTGCCTAAAGTTTTCAAAATTAGAAGGAGGTACACTTGCGCACGGCTGTCGCGGTCGCACCGCACCCTCACAAGGTCGCTCCTGCACGCCGCGGTCGCACCGCACCCTCACACAGTCGCTCCTGCATGCCGCAAACCCAACCAAGGGAACGCACCCTCACTGACTCGTGCTGTCGCATGTGAACAAACCAAACTCAGCCATCCTATCGCTGACACATAATTTTCGTTCATAGAGTATGTTTATCCAACCACATGTTGGGGAGTATCTGTACGACCCGTGCGGTGGTCTGTTGGGGAAGAAGAAGAGGTGAGGAAGAAGGAAAGAAGGGTTAGGAGACATAGGATATTCATCCAACCGCCTGAAATGGTAGACTGATCCAAGTTAGGCGACTTGCATAACAAATATATGTTTTTACACAGCAAAAGATCCATAAAAACAACAACATAAAGAAAAACTATCACTGCTCGCGGAAAGAGACGACCTCGTCGTCTTTGGCTGCCGGTGCGAACCAGCCGTCGCTGCCGGCGTGTGTCTCCGCACCGTGGTTGTCCTCGGCCTCCAGCTACTCGTTCAAGCGGAGCGTGCGGGCGCTCTGCACGGACAAGAGCACAGCCCAGTTCAAGTCGAGGACGTCCGGTTCCACCTGCAGGAGGGCCTCGATGGCAGCGGCATCCGCGTGCTCCGCGTCGAGTCGAGCCTCCGCCGCCTGGTTCAAGTCCAGGACGTCCGGTTCCCCCTGCAGGAGGGCGTCGATGAGAGCGGCATCCGCGCACTCTGCGTCGAGTCGAGCCTCTACCGCCCGGTTCAAGTCCAGGACGTCCGGTTCCGCCTGCAGGAGGGCCTCGATGGCAGCGGCATCCGCGTGCTCCGCCTCAAGTTGAGCCTCCGCCGCCCGGTTCACATCCACGACATCCGGTTCCGCCTGCAGGAGATCCTCGATGGCAGCGGCATGCACGCGCTCCGCGTCGAGTTGAGCCTCTGCCTCGCGGTCCTCCTTTAGTATCGCCATGTTGAACCGCTGGTCCGCCTGCACCATGGGGGACTTGGATGCCGGCACAAAGTCGACGTCCATCGTCTCATACCCATCGGGGGCCTTCTACGCCGTGACCTCCGCCATGAACATTGGATCGGCTTCCTCCTCCTCGTAGCTTGGCTCCAAAGAACTCAGGGATTGGCCCGCCGCAAAGCGAGCTTGGGAACGGAGGTCTGTGGCGCCGACCGCCGCCGCGATTTCTGCGCGGCGCTCCGGCATCAGCATCATGTAGTAAGTGATCTTGCGGCGCACCATGGCTTTCCGGCGAACTAGGGGACGCTTGATGCGGTCTAGGGGATCGAAAGGTGGGGGAATGGGCTGGAGATTTGGTGTGGTGTAGGGCAGTGGCTGGCGTAGGCCGAGCAGTGAAGGTTCTGGTGTGAATAGTGGTTCCGGTGACGACCGGTCAATCGGTTTTGACTGTACATCGCTCTTGTCGCATTCGCGTTGCAGGCCGGCACGCTGGACCCTCCACGTCGCTCACCAAATGGGACACACTTCGTCTTGCGTTTTCGCTCGCTTGTGGGACCGCAGTTGAGAGCAAACCGACGTCCCTCCCCCTCCCCCGCCCGCGTCATTTATTATACCACCACTCCCTCCGTTTTATGTGGAGTAAATAAAAACAGAGGGAGTATACTACGGATGAGGATCCCCTGACGTGGCCGAACCCATTGAGTAACTGACATGCGGGGCCTAGCAAGCATGGGGTCCGCCAGTAAGTGACCGAAGGGGAGGGTAAGGCAGGGATACCTACGTCAGAGGATCCACTTCCACTATACTACTTTGACCAAATGTTAGAGTAATAATATACGACATGCAACTTACACAAATGTTAGAGTAATAATATATGACATGCAACTTACACAAAGCATACAGGGTCTAATGCGTTTTTCGAGGCTAACTTTGACCAAATATTAGAGTAATAATATATGACATGCAACTTACACAAAGCATACAGTCAAATTTGTATGTGAAAGGAGTTTCCAATGATATAATTTTCACATTATACATCTCATGTACTATTAATCGTGTCAATAGTCAAATTGGAAACCATCTCGAGTACAAATCTAGGAGTACGTATAAATCTAACAATATTGATTGGTCATTGTTGAATGTTGATACCTTTTTGATCAAAGTAGAGATACTTTGACTACACATAAAACTTATATGTAAACTAGAAAGGACAGGAGGGAGTATATTGTACGTTCAAAAATGAAACGAACATTGAATACCCTTTATATATGATTTGTGGATGCTATGATCACCGGTTCAAAATTTTGAATCCGCCTTAGGTATCACGTGCCCCCACTCGTTCCCTATCGATTTCATCTCGGGGTCCGGAGATCTATTGAAAGAGGACTAGGGTGGGTACATGCGAATGATACTCGGTGGAATGTTCAAATGAGGCATGCGGGAGGATGGACTTGACTGGAGGGCGACATGATCGATGGAGAAGAGGGTTGGAGAGGAATGAGAAATAAGCAAACGCCACATGATTATACTTGAACGGCTCAAATAAACAATAAGTTGTCTCGCTTGGCCTACATAGTGAAAGGCCTAATGTGCAACGCGGAGCACTGACGCTCGATTATGGCCGGGAAAACAGGGAAACCGACATGTGGGGCACACCCGTCGGGACGACGTAGCGCAGACTAGTCCAATGGAGGAGCTGGCCCACGACCTCCTCGCCATCGACAACCGTTCATGTGGGTCGTTGGGGCCAACAACGGGGCGCAGCTCCAGCATCGCCTCTGGACACGGCGACCACGGTGAGCGACACGCTCATATCGTCACTAGACACGGTCGGTTTCAGTGTGCCGAGGGTGGCGTTAGTGCTGTGGCACGACCAACAGTATGTTTTGTTTGTGCCCAAGGTTGCCCCATCAAAGCATTGGGTAGCCAAAGTTTTGGTTGAGGTATTGGTTGCCCATGATTTGGCCGACATTGGCAAGAAAAATGAACTAGAGTTGGCGATAGTTCATTGGCATGCCAAAGAAATGGCAACCATCCAAACAAAGACCAATCTTTGGGTCATGACCAAAATTTTGGTTGAGGTATTGGTTGCCCATGATTTGGCCGACATTGGCAAGAAAAATGAACTAGGGTTGGCTAGAGTTCATTGGCATGCCAAAAAATGACAACCATCCAAACAAAGACCAATCTTTGGGTCATGAACAAAATTTTGGTAGGGTGCACTTTGGCCACAATCCAAACACACCCCAACACCCGGCTCGTCGAGGATGCACGGGGCGCCGCGACGCGTTCGCGGAGTGGTGTAGCGCGGCCAACTGCATCCTCTGGACCTGAGACCATGCCGAGTCGTCTTGCTTTTTCAATGACATGCGGGGATCGCATGTGAGCAAAGGGCATCTCCAACGTTGCCACGACCGCAACTGACTACCCTGGCACACCAAAACCCTCGTCCCTCGCACCGTCGTGCGGTGCGTTCCCAGCCGGTGCTAGCTGCCCGCATTCATGCCGTCCGTTCGTATGTCGTCGTTAAGAGGCTCAGTGCCCGAGGAACCAACTCCGGCGACTTAATGACGCACCCGGACGCTCGGCCTCACCAGAATGCGCTACTTAAAGCGACAACGCCCAGCTAACCTCCACACCATAGCGCATCGTCCTCCTACCTGGCACCACATCCGCCATGACCGCAAGTGCGAACGCTCTGTGGGAGAGCTTGTCTTCGGGGATGAAGCTCGAGGTCGCCTCCCTCGCTCAAGTTGCCTCTCGCAACGCAATAGTGGCGTAGCCGGACATGGACGGTGATGAAGCTATGTACCTAGGGTAGGGTCATGGATCTGTCCAAGATACCCTTCCCAAGGACATCTCTAAAGGAGTCAGAAGCATTCGAAGAAAAATCATCATCCACTCGACCATGAAGTTATGTTCCACTCGACAGTCTTGAAGACACTCGACCGTATGGACAATCACTCGATTACCAGAAGATCTAGAGCCACTCCACTCTACAACGGTCGGGAATTAAGTCATAGCTTTAATGGTCATTATGTATCCTTATTGTAGGCGTTACCAGTAACGTGCCCATCTTTATGTACCTTAAACCCTTTGTAACTGAGGGTGGGAGGGGTCTGGCGAACTCTATATAAGCCACCCCCTCCTCAGGGACAAGGGTTCGCACCCCCTGTAACACACACGCATATAATCCAGTCGACCACCTCCGGGCTCCGAGACATAGGGCTGTTACTTCCTCCGAGAAGGGCCTGAACTCGTAAAACTCGTGTGTACAACTCCTCCATAGCTAGGATCTTGCCTCTACATTCCTACCCCCCATTCTACTGTCAGACTTAGAACCACGACAGTTGGCGCCCACCGTGGGGCAGGTGTCTTAGCGACTTGTTGGAGAAGTTGTGATTTTTCCGATCCCCATCAACATGGTTTCAGGTGGAGGTTTGGCCAAGGGCCACGAGATCCATCTCGGTGCGCTTGTATTCATCGCCGATGACTCCGCTTGGCTCCAGGAAGCGCCACTCGACGTTGAGGCGCTCCCCGTCCGCAGGGCAACGCACTTTCGTGCGTGCGTCCGTGGCGTCCTCCTACGGCAGCCGTCGACTCAGTATCGGTCGGCTCCCGTGCCGACCTCCCTCCCTGTAGCCCGCCGGGGCAAACGTTCCGGTCGGTCGAGGCTTCAGTGGTGGGTGAGGCATGCGGTGGCTCGCCAATCGGCCACCCCCCAGGTCGGGACAATCGAGCCCTACGAAACTCTCTATGGCCTGTTCGACTGGCTCCGTAGGGACTGCATCCGAGTGCGACAACAGCGACCCCGCGGCGGAAGTTTTGATGGTCAATGGACCACGTAGTCCTCCTGGCTTCACCCGTGAGGACGGAGGCGATGGTGGCGGTGATCCGTCCCGTGTCCATGAAGAGTACCGACCCGAACCCCTCTCTTTGCAGAGGAAGGAGGAACTTCACCGCCGAAACATGGATGCACTTCACACTCCTATCGTTGGAGAAACCCCTGAGGCCCAGGCCTTGGAGGAGGCGCGCCTGGCCAACTTGGCTGAGCGCACTCGACTAGATAACCTCCAGCGCGCACTCGACGAGCGTGCTCAGCAGCGTGCTCCCGAATCCAGTCGACATCACATTTTTCCACCTCCAACTCAGGTATAGCGAACTCCAATCCAGAATCTCGCAGCTGCGGCCCGAATAGCAGAGTCAATTCAACCTTCCCAGTCAGAAGCTGGTCGGGGTTTGGTGCAGATCCGGGCCTTGCTCCGAGCCGCGGGAGAGCAGAATACAGTAGTATCTCAGTCGCGGAATAGGATTCACAGCAGATCCGTGGTTGCAGACACAGTCTAGTCGGCTCACAGTCCAAGATCGCTCCCGAGGCGTGAGGGACGTGGAGACCGACGAGATCAGTACAGAAACCGTGAGCAGTATGATCACCGACTCGATCACGATGATCGTCGTCGAGTGCTCACGCCTCCCCCAAGGAGTGGATCATACGTGCCTCGGCAGCAGGATGATAGACGCCCTCACAGTGGTGGGCAAAGGATTCCAGTCAACCCTAGTGAACCGGGCTTTGATGCGAGATCTATTCTCGTTCAGGGTCTGGTCGACAGAAACAGAGCTCACAGAGAAGGCCCCGACAGAGATTTTCCAACCAGCAGCAGAGTGCATGTCTCAGGCCCAGAGTGCTTCAGCAGAGCCATCAGGGCTGCGGTGATTCCTCCCAACTTTAGGTTGGCGACTGGAGTCAATAAGTTCACTGGTGAGTCCAAGCCTGACACTTGGCTTGAGGATTACCGAGTGGCCGTACAGGTCAGTGGCGGCAATGATGAAGTGGCCATGAAGCACCTTCCTTTGATGCTAGAGGGCTCGGCCAGGGCGTGGCTGAATCAGTTAGCTCTTGGTAGTATTTATACTTGGGAAGATCTTGCTCGAGTATTTGTCAGAACATTTGAAGGTACTTGCAAGCGGCCAGCAGGGTTGACAGAACTACGGTGTTGCGTTCAGAAACCGAATGAAACTTTGAGGGATTATATCCAGAGATGGATCACGTTGCACCACACAATGGAGAATGTGTCAGATCACCAAGCAATTTGTGCCTTCAAAGAAGGCGTTAAGTATTGGGAGTTGAATCTGAAATTCGGTCGAACAGGAGATATGACTCTGACTCGGATGATGGAGATTGCCACCAAGTACGCCAATGGTGAAGAAGAAGACCGACTCCGGAGTGGCAAGCACAAAACGGTCGCTCACGAAACCGGAGGAGGGAACTCGAGTCGGAAGCAGAAGCGCAAAGCCGAGCCAGCTACTCCTGGAGAAGCCTTGGCCGTAACTCAAGGGAAGTTCAAGGGGAAACCCAAAGGGCCGTGGAACCCCAAGAAAGTAAAAGATCAAGATGGAAATGATGTGCTGGATTTACAATGCCACATTCACACCAAGAAAGATGAAGAGGGTAATTTCATTTACCCAAAGCATACCACTCGACAGTGTCGACTCCTAATCCAGCAATTCCGAGAGAAACAACCCAAGGAAAAGGAGAAGGAAGCAGACAAAGTTGAGGATGAGGAGGAGGACGATGATGGTTACCCCCACGTCAATTCCACTCTGATGATTTTTGCTGAAGTTGAGAGCAAGAGTCGACTGAAAGTCATCAACAAAGAAGTGAACATGGTTGCTCCGATGACACCCAGTTATTTGAAGTGGTCTCAGACTGCCATTACATTCGACCAGTCCGATCACCCAGCGCACATAGCCACCCCTGGGAGGCAAGCGCTGGTGGTCGACCCAGTAGTCGAAGGCACTCGATTGACTAAGGTTCTAATGGATGGTGGCAGTGGTCTGAATATACTATATGCAGAGATGTTGAAAGGAATGGGCATTCCGATGTCCAGACTCAGCGAAAGTAATATGAGTTTCCATGGAGTCATTCCTGGCAAGAAGGCTGCATTACTCGGCCAGATCGCTCTCGACGTAGTGTTCGGTGATTCCAAGAATTACCGCAAAGAAAAGTTGACATTTGAAGTTGTGGATTTCCGGAGTGCTTATCACGCTATTCTAGGCAGGCCATCTTATGCGCGTTTTATGGCTCGACCTGTTGGGGAACGTTGTAATTTCAAAAAAAATCCTACGCACACGCAAGATCATGGTGATGCATAGCAACAAGAGGGGAGAGTGTTGTCTACGTACCGTTGTAGACCGACAACGGAAGCGTTATGAAAACACGGTTGATGTAGTCGTACGTCTTCACGGCCCGACCGATCAAGCACCGAAACTACGGCATCTCCGAGTTCTAGCACACATTCAGCTCGATGACTATCCCCGGACTCCGATCCAGCAAAGTGTCGGGGAAGAGTTCCGTCAGCACGACGGCGTGGTGACGATCTTGATGTTCTACCGTCGCAGGGCTTCGCCTAAGCACCGCTACAATATTATCGAGGATTATGGTGGAAGGGGGCACCACACACGGCTAAGAGAACGATCACGAAGATCAACTTGTGTGTCTATGGGGTGCCCCCTGCCCCCGTATATAAAGGAGTGGAGGAGGGGAGGGCCGGCCCTCTCTATGGCGCGCCCTAGGGGAGTCCTACTCCCACCGGGAGTAGGATCCCCCCTTTCCTAGTCCAACTAGGAGTCCTTCCAAGTAGTAGGAGTAGGAGACAAGGAAGGGGAAGAGGGAAGAGAAGGAAGGAGGGGGCGCCGCACCTCCCCCTAGTCCAATTCGGACTAGTCAATGGGGGGCGGGGCGCGCGACCTGCCTCTCCCTCTCCCCTAAAGCCCAATAAGGCCCATATACTTCTTCCCCCGTATTCCCGTAACTCCCTGATACTCCAAAAAATACCCGAACCACTCGGAACCTTTCCGATGTCCGAATATAGTCGTCCAATATATCGATCTTTACGTCTCGACTATTTCGAGACTCCTCGTCATGTCCCCGATCTCATCCGGGACTCCAAACTCCTTCGGTACACCAAAACTCATAAACTCATAATATAACTGTCATCGAAACCTTAAGCGTGCGGACCCTATGGGTTCGAGAACAATGTATACATGACCGAGACACGTCTCCGGTCAATAACCAATAGCGGAACCTGGATGCTCATATTGGCTCCTACATATTCTACGAAGATCTTTATCGGTCAGACCGCATAACAACATACTTTGTTCCCTTTGTCGTCGGTATGTTACTTGCCCGAGACTCGATCGTCGGTATCTCAATACCTAGTTCAATCTCGTTACCGGCAAGTCTCTTTACTCGTTTCGTAATACATCATCTCGCAACTAACTCATTAGTTGCAATGCTTGCAAGGCTTATGTGATGTGCATTACTGAGAGGGCCCAGAGATACCTCTCCGACAATCAGAGTGACAAATCCTAATGTCGAAATACGCCAACCCAACATGTGCCTTTGGAGACACCTGTAGAGCTCCTTTATAATCACCCAGTTACGTTGTGACGTTTGGTAGCACACAAAGTGTTCCTCCGGTAAACGGGAGTTGCATAATCTCATAGTCATGGTAACATGTATAAGTCATGAAGAAAGCAATAGCAATATACTAAACGATCGAGTGCTAAGCTAACGGAAGGGGTCAAGTCAATCACATCATTCTCCTAATGATGTGATCCCGTTAATCAAACAACAACTCTTTGTCTATGGTTAGGAAACATAACCATCTTTGATTAACGAGCTAGTCAAGTAGAGGCATACTAGTGACACTCTGTTTGTCTATGTATTCACATATGTATTATGTTTCTGGTTAATACAATTCTAGCATGAATAATAAACATTTATCATGAAAAAGGAAATAAATAATAACTTTATTATTGCCTCTAGGGCATATTTCCTCCAGTCTCCCACTTGCACTAGAGTCAATAATCTAGTTCACATTGCCATGTGATTTAACACCAATAGTTCACATCATCATGTGATTAACACCCATAGTTCACATCGTTATGTGACCAACAATCAAAGGGTTTACTAGAGCCAATAATCTAGTTCACATCACTATGTGATTAACACCCGAAGAGTACTAAGGTGTGATCATGTTTTGCTTGTGAGAGAAGTTTAGTCAACGGGTCTGCCACACTCAGATCCGTATGTATTTTGCAAATTTCTATGTCAACAATGCTCTGCACGGAGCTACTCTAGCTAATTGCTCCCACTTTCAATATGTATCCAGATTAAGACTTAGAGTCATCTGGATCAGTGTCAAAACTTGCATCGACGTAACCCTTTACGATGAACCTTTTTGTCACCTCCATAATCGAGAAACATATCCTTATTCCACTAAGGATAATTTTGACCGCTGTCCAGTGATCTACTCCTAGATCACTATTGTACTCCCTTGCCAAAAATAATGTAGGGTATACAATAGATCTGGTATACAACATGGCATACTTTATAGAACCTATGGCTGTGGCATAGGGAATGACTTTCATTCTCTTTCTATCTTCTGCCGTGGTCGGGCTTTGAGTCTTGCTCAACTTCACACCTTGTAACACAGGCAAGAATCCTTTCTTTGCTTGATCCATTTTGAACTTCTTCAAAACTTTGTCAAGGTATGTGCTTTGTGAAAGTCCAATTAACCGTCTTGATCTATCTCTATAGATCTTAATGCCCAATATGTAAGCAGCTTCACCGAGGTCTTTCATTGAAAAACTCTTATTCAAGTATCCTTTTATGCTATCCAGAAATTCTATATCATTTTCGATTAGCAATATGTCATCCACATATAATATCAGAAATGCTACAGAGCTCCCACTCACTTTCTTGTAAATACAGGCTTCACCGCAAGTCTGTATAAAACTATATGCTTTGATCAACTTATCAAAGCGTATATTCCAACTCCGAGATGCTTGCACCAGTCCATAGATGGATCGCTGGAGCTTGCATATTTTGTTAGTACATTTAGGATTGACAAAACCTTCCGGTTGCATCATATACAACTCTTCTTTAATAAATCCATTAAGGAATGCAGTTTTGTTTATCCATTTGCCAGATTTCATAAAATGCGGCAATTGCTAACATGATTCGAACAGACTTAAGCATAAATATGAGTGAGAAACTCTCATCGTAGTCAACACCTTGAACTTGTCGAAAAACTTTTTGCGACAATTCTAGCTTTGTAGATAGTAACACTACTATCAGCATCCGTCTTCCTGTTGAAGATTCATTTGATCTTAATGGCTCACCGATCATTGGGCAAGTCAATCAAAGTCCATACTTTGTTCTCATACATGGATCTCATCTCAGATTTCATGGCCTCAAGCCATTTCACGGAATCTGGGCTCATCATCGCTTCCTCATAGTTCGTAGGCTCGTCATGGTCAAGTAACATGACCTCCAGAACAGGATTACCGTACCACTCTGGTGCGGATCTCACTCTGGTTTACCTACGAGGTTCGGTAGTAACTTGATCTAAAGTTACATGATCATCATCATTAGCTTCCTCACTAATTGGTGTAGTAGTCACAGGAATAGATTTCTGTGATGAACTACTTACCAATAAGGGAGCAGGTACAATTACCTCATCAAGTTTTACTTTCCTCCCACTCACTTCTTTCGAGAGAAACTCCTTCTCTAGAAAGGATCCATTCTTAGCAATGAATATCTTGCCTTAGGATCTGTGATAGAAGGTGTACCCAACATTTTCTTTTTGGGTATCCTATGAAGACGCACTTCTCCGATTTGGGTTTGAGCTTATCAGGTTGAAACTTTTTCACATAAGCATTGCAACCTCAAACTTTAAGAAACGACAACTTTGGTTTCTTGCCAAACCACAGTTCAGATTGTGTCGTCTCAACGGACTTAGATGGTGCCCTATTTAACGTGAATGCAACTATCTCTAATGTATAACCCCAAAACAATAGTGGTAGATCGGTAAGAGACATCATAGATCACACCATATCTAATAAAGTATGGTTATGACGTTCGGACACACCATTATGCTGTGGTGTTCCAGGTGGCGTGAGTAGTGAAACTATTTCACATTGTTTTTAACTGAAGGCCAAACTCGTAACTCAAATATTTTACTTCTGCGATCATATCGTAGAAACTTTTATTTTTTATTACGATGATTCTCCACTTCACTCTAAAATTCTTTGAACTTTTCAACTGTTTCAGACTTGTGTTTCATTAAGTAGATATACCCATATCTGCTCAAATCATCTGTGAAGGTCAGAAAATAACGATACCCGCCGTGAGCCTCAACACTCATCGGATCACGTACATCAGTATGTATTATTTCCAATAAGTCAGTTGCTCGCTCCATTGTTCCGGAGAACGGAGTCTTAGTCATCTTGCCTATAAGGCATGGTTCGCAAGCACCAAGTGATTCATAATCAAGTGATTCCACAATCCCATCAGCATGGAGTTTCTTCATGCGCTTTACACCAATATGACCTAAACGGCAGTGCCACAAATAAGTTGCACTATCATTATTAACTTTGCATCTTTTGTCTTCAATATTATGAATATGTGTATCACTATGATCGAGATCCAATGAACCATTTTCATTGGGTGTGTAACCATATGAGGTTTTATTCATGTAAATAGAACAACAATTATTCTCTAACTTAAATGAATAACTGTATTGCAATAGACATGATCAAATCATATTCATGCTCAACACAAACACCAAATAACACTTATTTAGGTTCAACACTAATCCCGAAAGTATAGGGAGTGTGCGGTGATGATCATATCAATCTTGGAACTACTTCCAACACACATCATCACTTCACCCTTAACTAGTTTATGTTCATTCTGCGACTCCCATTTCGAGTTACTACTCTTAGCAACTGAACCAGTATCAAATACCGAGGGGTTGCTATGAACACTAGTAAAATACACATCAATAATCTGTATATCAAATATACCTTTGTTCACTTTGCCATCCTTCTTATCCGCCAAATACTTGGGGTAGTTCCGCTTCCAGTGACCAGTTCCTTTGCAGTAGAAGCACTTAGTCTCAGGCTTAGGTCCAGACTTGGGCTTCTTCACTTGAGCAGCAACTTGCTTGCCGTTCTTCTTGAAGTTCCCTTTCTTCCTTTTGCCCTTTTCTTGAAACTAGTGGTCTTGTCAACCATCAACACTTGATGTTTTTCTTGATTTCTACCTTCGTCGATTTCAGCATTATGAAGAGCTTGGGAATCGTTTCCATTATCCTTGCATATCATAGTTCATCACGAAGTTCTACTAAATTGGTGATGGTGACTAGAGAATTCTGTCAATCACTATTTTATCTGGAAGATTAACTCCCACTTGATTCAAGTGATTGTAGTACCCAGACAATCTGAGCACATGCTCACTAGTTGAGCGATTATCCTCCATCTTTTAGCTATAGAACTTGTTGGAGACTTCATATCTCTCAACTCGGGTATTTGCTTGAAATATTAACTTCAATTCCTGGAACATCTCATATGGTCCATGACGTTCAAAACGTCTTTGAAGTCCCGATTCTAAGCCGTTAAGCATGGTGCACTAAACTATCAAGTAGTCATCATATTGAGCTAGCCAAACGTTCATAACGTCTGCATCTGCTCCTGCAATAGGTCTGTCACCTAGCGGTGCATCAAGGAAATAATTCTTCTGTGCAACAATGAGGATAAACCTCAGATCACGGATCCAATCCGCATCATTGCTACTAATATCTTTCAACACAATTTTCTCTAGGAACATATGAAAATAAACATTTGAAAGCAACAACGTGAGCTATTGATCTACAACATAATTTGCAAAATACTACCAGGACTAAGTTCACAATAAATTTAAGTTCAATTAATCATATTACTTAAGAACTCCCACTTAGATGGACATCCCTCTAATCCTGTAAGTGATCACGTGATCCAAATCAACTAAACCATGTCTGATCATCACGTGAGATGGAGTAGTTTCATTGGTGAACATCACTATGTTGATCATATCTACTATATGATTCACGCTCGACCCTTCGGTCTCCGTGTTCCGAGGCCATATCTGTATATGCTTGGCTCGTCAAGTATAAACTGAGTATTCCGCGTGTGCAACTGTTTTGCACCCGTTGTATTTGAACGTAGAGCCTATCACACCCGATCATCACGTGGTGTCTCAGCACGAAGAACTTTCGCAACGGTGCATACTCAGGGAGAACACTTCTTGATAATTAGTGAGAGATCATCTTAAAATGCTACCATCAAACTAAGCAAAATAAGATGTATAAAAGATACACATCATATGCAATCAAAATATGTGACATGATATGGCCATCATCATCTTGCGCCTTTGATTTCCATCTCCAAAGTACTGTCATGATCTCTATCGTCACCGGCATGACACCATGATCTCCATCATCTTGATCTATATCAATGTGTCGTCACGTGGTCGTCTCGCCAACAATTGCTCTTGCAACTATTGCTATCGCATAGCGATAAAGTAAATCAATTATTGGGCACTTGCATCTTATGCAATAGAGAGACAACCATAAGAATTTTGCCAGTTGCCGATAACTTCAACAAAACATGATCATCTCATACAAGAACTTATATGTCATCACGTCTTGACCATATCACATCACAACATGCCCTGCAAAAACAAGTTAGACGTCCTCTACTTTGTTGTTGCAAGTTTTACGTGGCTGCTACGGGCTGAGCAAGAACTGTTCTTACCTACGCATCAAAACCACAACGATAGTTTGTCAAGTTGGTGCTGTTTTAACCTTCGCAAGGACCGGGCGTAGCCACACTTGGTTCAACTAAAGTTGGAGAAACTGACACCCGCCAGCCACCTGTGTGCAAAGCACGTCGGTAGAACCAGTCTCGCGTAAGCATACGCGTAATGTCGGTCCGGGCCGCTTCATCCAACAATACCGCCGAACCAAAGTATGACATGCTGGTAAGCAGTATGACTTATATCGCCCACAACTCACTTGTGTTCTACTCGTGCAAAACATCAACGCATAAAACCTAGGCTCAGATGCCACTGTTGGGGAACGTAGTAATTTCAAAAAATTTCCTACGCACACGCAAGATGATGGTGATGCATAGCAACGAGAGGGGAGAGTGTTGTCTACGTACCCTTGTAGACCGACAGCGGAAGCGTTATGAAAACGCGGTTGATGTAGTCGTACGTCTTCACGGCCCGACCGATCAAGCACCAAAACTACGGCACCTCCGAGTTCTAGCACACGTTCAGCTTGATGACTATCCTCGTACTCCGATCTAGCAAAGTGTCGGGGAAGAGTTCCGTCAGCACGACGGCGTGGTGACGATCTTGATGTTCTACCGTCGCAGGGCTTTGGCTAAACACCGCTACAATATTATCGAGGATTATGGTGGAAGGGGGCACCGCACACGGCTAAGAGAACGATCACGAAGATCAACTTGTGTGTCTATGGGGTGCCCCCTGCCCCCGTATATAAAGGAGTGGAGGAGGGGAGGGCCGACCCTCTCTATGGCGCGCCCTAGGGGAGTCCTACTCCCACCGGGAGTAGGATTCCCCCTTTCCTAGTCCAACTAGGAGTCCTTCCAAGTAGTAGGAGTAGGAGACAAGGAAGGGGAAAAGGGAAGAGAAGGAAGGAGGGGGCGCCGCCCCTCCCCCTAGTCCAATTCGGACTAGTCAATGGGGGGGGGGGGCGCGGCCTGCCTCTCCCTCTCCCCTAAAGCCCAATAAGGCCCATATACTTCTTCCCCCGTATCCCTGTAACTCCCCGGTACTCCAAAAAATACCCGAACCACTCGGAACCTTTCCGATGTCCGAATATAGTCGTCCAATATATCGATCTTTACGTCTCGACCATTTCGAGACTCCTCGTCATGTCCCCGATCTCATCCGGGACTCCGAACTCCTTCGGTACATCAAAACTCATAAACTCATAATATAACTGTCATCGAAACCTTAAGCATGCGGACCCTACGGGTTCGAGAACAATGTAGACATGACCGAGACACGTCTCCGGTCAATAACCAATAGCGGAATCTGGATGCTCATATTGGCTCCTACATATTCTACGAAGATCTTTATCGGTCAGACCGCATAACAACATACTTTGTTCCCTTTGTCATCGGTATGTTACTTGCCCGAGACTCGATCGTCGGTATCTCAATACCTAGTTCAATCTCGTTACCGGCAAGTCTCTTTACTCGTTTCGTAATACATCATCTCACAACTAACTCATTAGTTGCAATGTTTGCAAGGCTTATGTGATGTGCATTACCGAGAGGGCCCAAAGATACCTCTCCGACAATCGGAGTGACAAATCCTAATCTCGAAATACGCCAACCCAACATGTACCTTTGGAGACACCTGTAGAGCTCCTTTATAATCACCCAGTTACGTTGTGACGTTTGGTAGCACACAAAGTGTTCCTCCGGTAAACGGGAGTTGCATAATCTCATAGTCATAGGAACATGTATAAGTCATGAAGAAAGCAATAGCAACATACTAAACGATCGAGTGCTAAGCTAACGGAAGGGGTCAAGTCAATCACATCATTCTCCTAATGATGTGATCCCGTTAATCAAATACCAACTCTTTGTCTATGGTTAGGAAACATAACCATCTTTGATTAACGAGCTAGTCAAGTAGAGGCATACTAGTGACACTCTATTTGTCTATGTATTCACACATGTATTATGTTTCCGGTTAATACAATTCTAGCATGAATAATAAACATTTATCATGAAATAAGGAAATAAATAATAACTTTATTATTGCCTCTAGGGCATATTTCCTTCACGATGCTGTTACGTGTACCTCAAATTGAAGATGCCTGGTCCTAAAGGGGTGATCACTATCACTAGCAGTCGAAATAAGGCAAAAGAGTGCTTCCAGAAGGGCTCAAAGATCGTCGATGCACAAATGGCAATAGTGGAGTTGCAGGAGTATCAAAAAAATGCAAATCTGAGTGATTTGTTGCGAGCTAAGAAGCTTGCCACTGATTCAACATTCCAGTCGTCTGGTGAAACGAAGCCGATTCATATTCATCCAACGGATCCCAATGTTGCTCCGACTCACATTTCAACAACACTCGACTCCAAATAGGAAGAAGCGCTCATCCAGTTCCTCCGTGAGAACTGGGACATCTTTGCATGGAAACCTTCTAACATGCCAGGTGTTCCCAGGGGACTGGCTGAGCATCGTTTGCGACTCGACCCAAAGGTGAAACATGTCATAGAACATCTTCGATGGTCCGCCGTACAGAAGAGGAAGGCAATCGGTGAAGAAGTGGCTTGACTTCTGGCAGCCAAGTTTATCCGAGAGATTTACCACTCCGAGTGGTATGTTGTCATGGTCCCAAAGAAGGACGACTCACTTCGCATGTGCATCGACTTCAAACATATCAATCGGGCCTGCCCGAAAGATCACTTTCCTCTCCCCCGCATCGACCAAATAGTCGACTCGACTGCGGGGTGTGAGCGTTTGTCCTTTTTGGACGCTTATTCCGGGTATCATCAGATCCATCTGTACGGACCCGATGAGATAAAAACCGCTTTCATCACCCCATTTGGGTGCTTCTGTTATGTCACTATGCCATTCGGTTTGAAGAACGCCGGAGCCACATTCATGAGGATGATCCAGAAGTGTCTGCTCACTCAAATCAGTCAGAATGTGGAAGCATACATGGATGACATTGTGGTCAAGTCACAAAAAGGTTTCGACCTACTGGCTAACCTTGCTGAAACCTTTGCCAACCTCAGAAGGTATGATATCAAGCTTAATCCATCAAAGTGCATGTTTGGAGTTCCAGGCGGAAAATTACTCCGTTTTCTCGTTTCCGAATGGGGGATCGACGCTAACCCAGAGAAAGTGGGTGCCATACTCCGGATGAAACGCCCTGTGCGTGTGCATGATGTCCAGAAGCTTACTGGTTGTTTGGCCGCCCTAAGTCGATTAATTTCTCGCCTCGGTGAAAAGGCACTGCCTCTTTACCGACTGATGAAGAAGTCAGATAAGTTCGAGTGGACTCATGAAGCTGATGCAGCATTTGCAGAGCTCAAAGCCCTGCTTTCCACCCAGCCGGTGCTTGCTGCTCCAATCAGCAAAGAGCCTTTACTGCTTTACATTGCAGCCACTGGACAAGTCGTCAGTACAGTAATTACGGTCGAACGGGAAGAAGAAGGAAAAGCTTACAAAGTTCAGTGCCCAGTATACTATGTCTCTGAAGTTTTGACTCCATCAAAGCAAAGATATCCACATTATCAGAAGCTTGTTTATGGGATTTATATGACCATGAAGAAGGTTGCACATTACTTCTCTGATCACTCCATTACAGTCGTCAGCGACGCCCCATTATCAGAGATTCTGAACAATAGAGATGCAACTGGTCGAGTGACAAAGTGGGCGATTGAACTCCTTCCCTTAGATATCAAGTTTGGGGCAAATAAAGCTATCAAGTCCCAAGCAATAGCAGATTTCCTCGCTGAGTGGATTGAACAACAACTGCCGACTCAAGTTCACTCGGAGCACTGGACCATGTTCTTTGATGGTTCCAAGATGCTGAATGGTTCCGGTGCTAGGGTGGTACTGGTATCCCCCCGAGGAGACAAGCTCAGATATGTCCTCCAAATTCACTTTGATTCCTCCAATAACGAAGCAGAATATGAAGCACTCTTGTATGGGTTGCGTATGGCCATTTCACTCGGTGTCCGTCGCCTCATGGTCTATGGCGACTCAGATTTGGTAGTCAATCAAGTGATGAAGGAGTGGGACGTCAGAAGCCCAACCATGACTAGTTACTGCAACGCGGTGAGGAAGTTGGAAAGGAAGTTTGAGGGGTTAGAGCTCCATCATGTACCCGACTGAAAAATCAAGCAGCAGATGATTTAGCAAAGATAGGCTCCAAGAGAGAAGCTATTCCCAGCAATGTGTTCCTGGAGCATATTCATGCACCTTCAGTTCAAGAAGATCCCTTTGCTGAAGAGCCCCCGCAGCCTAGGAGTGCCACAGATCTGACTGAAGTCGAGGTCCCAGCCGTGGTCGACTTAATCATGGAGGTGTTGGTCATGACTCTAGATTGGACAGTGCCATACATTGCATATATCCTTAGGAAAGAGCTCCCAGAGGAGGAAGAAGAGGCTCGACAGATCGTCCGTCGATCCAAGGCCTTTACTGTAATAAGAGGTCAACTGTTTAGAGAAAGTGCAACTGGGGTCAGCCAGAAATGCATAACACCAGAAGAAGGCCGAGTGATCCTCCACGACATCCATTAGGGGACCTGTGGTCACCATGCGTCCTCTCGGACCATTGTGGCTAAAGCATACCGAGCTGGATTTTATTGGCCACGAGCAAATGAAATGGCAAAAGATATAGTCGACAGATGTGAAGGCTGCCAGTTCTACTCCAATATGTCGCACAAACCTGCATCAGCCCTAAAGACCATCCCACTCGTCTAGCCCTTTGCTGTTTGGGGATTGGACATGGTTGGTCCACTAAAGACTGGTAGGAGCGGCTTCACTCATGTGCTTGTAGCAGTCGACAAGTTTACCAAATGGACCGAAGCCAATCCTATTAAGAATCTTGAAGCTAGTACTGCTGTCAGCTTCATCAGAGAGTTGATTTTCAGATATGGGGTTCCGCACAACATCATCACTGACAACGGATCAAACTTCGATTCTGATGAGTTCAGAACCTTCTGCGCCTCACAAGGCACACAAGTCGACTATGCTTCAGTCGCCCATCCCCAGTCGAATGGACAAGCAGAAAGAGAAAATGGCCTGATTCTCAAAGGACTGAAACCCGGACTGATGTGAGATCTCAAGCACGCAGTGGGCGCCTAGGTTGATGAACTTACATCAGTTCTCTGGGGATTGAGGACAACTCCTAATCGGTCGACTGGCCGAACTCCATTCTTCTTGGTCTATGGGGCTGAAGCTGTTCTACCGAGTGACTTGCTTCATAATGCACCACGAGTTGAGCTCTTCTGTGAAGATGAAGCAGAACAAGCTCGGCAAGACAGAGTCGACCTCCTAGAGTAGGAAAGAGAGATGGCCTTGATCTGGTCGACCATTTATCAACAAGACTTGCGTTAATTCCATGCTAGACACGTGAAGGGTCGAGCCTTTCAAGAGGGAGACTTGGTTCTTTGAGTGGATCAGTAGAAACCACACAAGCTCGCCCCAGCTTGGGAAGGTCCCTTCATTGTCACCAGAGTGCTCCACAATGGAGCATACCACCTTTACAGTGTCGAGCATAAGAAGGACGAGCCACGGGCGTCGGTGTCAAAACCGGCGGATCTCGGGTAGGGGGTCCCGAACTGTGCGTCTAGGCGGATGGTAATAGGAGGCAGGGGACACGATGTTTACCCAGGTTCAGGACCTCTTGATGGAGGTAATACCCTACGCCCTGCTTGATTGTTCTTGATAATATGAGTAGTACAAGAGTTGATCTACCACGAGATCGAAGAGGCTAAACCCTAGAAGCTAGCTTATGGTATGATTGTTGTTGTTAGTCCTACGGACTAAACCCTTCGGTTTATATAGACACCAGAGGGGGCTAGGGTTACATAGAGTCGGTTACAAGGAAGGAGATCTACATATCCGTACTGCCAAGCTTGCCTTCCACGCCAAGGAGAGTCCCATCCGGACACGGGACAAAGTCTTCAATCTTGTATCTTCATAGTCCAACAGTCCGGCCAAAGGATATAGTCCGGCCATCCGGATACCCCCTAATCTAGGGCTCCCTCAGTAGCCCCTGAACCAGGCTTCAATGACGACGAGTCCGGCGCGCAAATTGTGTTCGGCATTGCAAGGCGGGTTCCTCCTCCGAATACTTCATAGAAGATTTTGAACACGAGGATCGTGTCCGGCTCTGCAAAACAAGTTCCACATACCACCGTAGAGAGAATAATATTTCCATAAATCTAATCTACTGACGTACCCCGTAATGTGACATCACACCACAACCAGGTCTTTATTCGAATCGTTTTTCATAACCAATCTCAGCGTGTTTCGCGAGGCGGTTTCCTTGGCACGTCTTGTCAAAGCAGAGATCGTGTCCTCTTTATTACGGGATTCTCATCAATAAGGACACGGGTAACCCAACCCTGCCTATTGGTAGGACTCCTAGATCTTAGGCAAGTCCCAAACGGTCACGAGGAGGACGCTTGATATTCACCCTCTTTATAAAGGGGACAAGGCGTTTTCTTTTTTCCCTCTCGTGCTCAATCAAATCCTTCCCCCGCCTCGAGTTCTAACACCCAAAACTCAGGTTAGGTGCTTCAGACCTTCAACTATGTCCGGATCCAACCTTCAAGGTCGGTGGATGCTTTCCTCCGTCACGGAGGAGGATATCAAGAGGTTGAGAGAGGCCAGATATCTGACCGCCGAAATTTTGCATCGGCTGCCCGCCGGAGGGCAGGTCGTCCCTACTCCCAAACCCAACGAGAGCGTCGTGTTCATCTCCCACTTCCTCCGAGGACTAGGCCTCACTCTGGATCCCTTTGTTAGGGGTCTTATGTTCTATTATGGGTTAAATTTTCACGATCTGGCCCCGGATTCCCTTCTTCACATCTCGACATTTATCGTCGTATGTGAGGCCTTCCTCCGCATTACCCCTCACTTCGGCCTATGGCTCAAGACCTTCGATGTGAAGCCAAAGATGACCGAGGGGCAGCACGTAGCGTGCGGAGGCACTTTAATAAGCAAAATCGCTGATGCTCCATGGCCTGAGGGCTGCTTCCTAGAGGTGTCCGGATTGTGGCAGCGGGAGTGGTTCTACATCACAGCTCTCTGAAGTGCTAAGTGGGTAGCTGCCCCCACCTTTTGCTCAGGCCCCCCACCACAACTGATGTCATGGATCAGCAAGTGCTGAGCTGGGGTCCAGCCAAGGACGTGCCAATACTGCAAAGCTGTATTCGAGATCTCTTTGAGAGAGATTTCAGTCTGGTTATGGTAGTGCAAGTTATGCTAGTTCGTCAAGTCCAGCCTTGCAAACGCCGGCCCCTCCGCATGTGGGAATTCAACCCGGAAGGACCGCGAGCTATTCAACATTTCCTCGGCATGGCGCACGAAGAGATGTACAAATTGTTCTTCGGACCACAAATAATGTGTCTGGACATCACCGAGGATGCAGGTCTGAGCTGCAATCGCCCGGATACCCAAGTAAGTAGCCCCGCATCCGAACAGACTATCCATTTATTTATAGCAACGTTGCCCTAAAAAAGCCGCTCTTTGTCCATGATTGGATAGCGAAGGCAAAGTTGATCAGGTGTCCGGCCCCCCTCCCTGAGACCTCACCAAATCCCGTGCTAACCAGGATGCTGGAGATCGCGCCTTATCAAGCGCCCTCAGGAGAGGATAAAGGGGGGAACAAGGAGGCTAGCGCCTCCGGGAAGGAGGTTAGCTGGGGAGGAGGAACTGAAACTTCCTCTCCCCAGGGAAGGAAGAGAACCGCCTCTGAGGACACGGAGACAATGGTCTCCAAACGGGGGAAGGAATCTCCACCGGAGGGTCCTGCCCTGGGGGATACCCTGGCCACACTATGCCCTCAAGGGGACCAGCCCTCCATCGAGCTGTAAGTAAAAGGGTACTTAATAATGAAAATATCTCGCTTTACTTTTGAGGAAAATATTCGAAGCATTTATCTTGCAGTTTGGATCTTAGCCCTTCTCAGCAGAGCTCGTCTTCGGGGGATCGTCTTCTAGAGATGATGGAGAGCGAAACGCCTCCCCTTGCCACACCGCCTCACGAGGCGGGTGACCCCGAGGTGTTGTCGCGGAGGGTTTCTCCTGATCTGGCAAGGCCAGAAGGTAATCCTATGGCCACCCGAAGTCCTCAGTATCCGGCTCTCAAAGAGAGCAATCAAAAGAGTCCGACACCGTCTGGTGTACGGTCGGACGTACTGAGGGATCTGCTAGAGCAAGCGGCTATCTCAGAAGAGCACCGCACGTTGATGGGTACGATGATTGAAAGGATTTCATCCGCCGAAAGCGGGTTGCATGAAGCCTTTATGAGTCTACTGACGGGTTTTGAGGTACGTGAAATGATGTACATTTTTGACAGTACTGCACATTTTTAGATGTGCCCTGTGTAGATAGTAGCCCCTGAGACTATGGTTGTCGCCGAAAATGGCGGCAAACAGAGGATCATAGTCCCAGGCAATAACCAGACCGCCTTTATGTGCAGGTGGTTGAAGCTCCGGTGGCTAGCCGCACTGATGGGTTTGCCAAACTAAGGTGGCAACTAGATGCGGCAGATGCCGACATCGTGCTTGTTAACAAGCGGCTTGACGAGGCACATGGTAGGTGATTTTTCTGGTGATTGTCACATAATAAGAGCAGCATGATGCCAGTATCTTTAATATGTTGTGACTGCAGATGGAGCTGCCACCATGGAGACCCTTTGGGCGGAGCTTGCCCGAGCCAAGGAGCAAGCAAGGAGTAGCAATGCGGCCGCTTTAAAGGCGGCCAAAGAGTTAAGATCCGTACAAGCCACGCATTGCGAGAGCAAAGAAAAAATAGCCAAGATGGCTGTAGAGTTAAAAGATGCTGCTGACCGTTAGCAGCTTCTTGTAGAAGAAAACCGGGCAAAGGCGGCGGACCTGGAAAAGGCCCGGGTGGCTGCCAAGGAAGCCCGCTCCAAAATTAGAGCGACGAAGGAGGAGCTACATCAAGCTGCGGATATTGTATCTGGGAATCCCTTCTTGTTGCGGACTAAGTTCAGGGATCCGAAGTATGCGCCTCTGGACTGGCTATGGAGTTCTGCGGACGAGTACATGGATTTGGCTGCAAGTGCTGCTGATGCGGCCGAGTAATTCAAGGATCAGAAAGGTCCTAAAGTGGAGAAGCTGTATTGGTCACAGTTTCACGCTCCAGTCTGTCCGCTGTTGCTGAATGAGCGATTGACCGGTTGGGCCGAGATCCATAGATTATCTGGACTTGCCATGAGATCCATAGATTATCTGTGGCCAGGAGGGCCAAGGCCGAATAGCTACTTTAGCTTAGTGCAACAATTCCTTGGTGCTGTGCCACGCATCGATGCTGTAAAGAGGTCGGCATGCATAGAAGGCTCGAGGATGGCCCTTGCCCGTGTCAAAACATACTAGGCGGAGATGGATGCCACCACTGTTGCGGCACAGGGTTCAGCCATAGGCCGAGTGGCTGCCGAGCACTACTTTGAAGAAGTTCTTGAAGGCGCTCGTTTGATAGAGGCTCAGTGCTCAAAGAATATTATGTTTAAGTGACATGTATTCCCATTGTAAAAACAATGTTTTATTGAGTTTATCAAGGCTGTATTTATACTTTTGCCCAAAAGTACTATGATGCCTCCTGTGCGGCCATTTATGTATATAACCTGAAAGATGGTAGTCGTCGGCTTCAGCCCCCACACATATAATGCGGGGGTGTTCGCAGAAGACGCATGTTCACACTTGATCCAACGTCTTGGTCCATTAAGGAGGTGATAGCGCAGCGAACTAGGCAATCGGACTATAATGCTTTAACACTTTCACTTAGCTAGAGGAGTTTGATAGTGGGGCTACTATATAGCCCCTGGTGGCTCCGTGCTCATCCGAATTCGGGGCGCATACATGCCTGGCCAGGAAACGGCCCTTCGTTAAGGCGGAGGAATCCCGAAGATTCCGCTAGGTCATCGAGTGGTTGACCAGTCTCACGCTATATCATGACAGTCAGTTTTCGGCTTTCTATACTGAGGTGCTCGTCCAGATGAACCAGGGCAGAATCGCAGTAGTTCTCCTGGTGCCGCCTTAGCCGATAGAGCGGAACGCAAGGCAGCAAAACACAGGAGCCGGGCAAACCCAACATTTGACCAAAGACATGATTTAGAGCTGATGCATATAAGGCCAAACTCGCAACGCCAAACACTCCCTAAGGTATTCGGTCTTTATGATGTAAACTGGGCTTAAACAGTGCCGTTTGTAATAAGCCCCTGGTGTCCAGGTACGTGCAATACTCTGATATGGCCACATGCAAATATGTCAGCATCCTTCTCAATTGTACTGAGAATCCGGGGGATGGGTATCAACAAGAGATAGTAAAAAAGGTTTACGCAGGGTCTTAATCTAAAAAGAATCCTTGGAATGGGTCCCTGCTGCATGTCTGCGCCTGTGTCTCCGTTGTGCCGTATCCTGGACGGGTGTAGCATGATGGTCATCTATAAAAGAGAGGAACTTAGTTGAAAAGTTGTCGTGCAAAAAGGTAGGTTATACTAAATAAACCATGTATAGTTCAAGATGAGTAAAGTTGAGCCTAATTGTCACTTGTTTACACACGTTGAGCCCCTTGTATTGTTATAGGGGTATAGCCATCAAACCTGTATCAATTATATATAGCTGCACCGTACTTGTCTAACCGTATCCGTGGTCTTAACGACCTGTCAGGTGCTCTAGTTGGTGAGGCCGTCTAGTGTGCAGCTGCCAAGGCGGCCGCACGGTCTTCCGCGCGCAAGGAGCGCTCAATATTTCCATTTACTTTAATGATGCCACGTGGACCAGGCATCTTAAGCATGAGATAAGCGTAATGTGGTATTGCACTAAAGCGAGCGAAAGCTTTGCATCTGAGTAGTGCTTGATAGCCACTTTGGAACGAAGCGACGTGGAAGGTTAAATTTTCGCTGCGGAAGTTATCGGGAAAGCCGAATATAACCTCTAGTAGCAGGGAGCCCGTGCAATGGGCTTCTGGGCCTGGCGTTACTCCTTTAAAGGTAGTATTGCCATGGCTAATTTTTGTTGGGTCTATCCCCATTTTGCGGACTGTGTCCTGATATATCAGGTTTAAACTACTACCGCCGTCCATCAGGACTCGTGTGAAGTGGTATCCGTCAATTATCGGGTCTAACACCAAGGCAGCCCATCCTGCATGCCAGATACTTGCCGAGTAATCCCGATGGTCAAAGGTGATCGGTTGGGACGACCAGTGGCAGAACTCCGCGGTGATAGGCCCTGGGGCATGTGTCTCTAGGAGTGCCGCTTTGTTTCTCCCCTTTATCACGTGTACCACGTTTACTGTTTTGACTTCTGGTGGGAATTTCTTCCGTTCCCCAGTGCTTTTCTTGCGAGGCTCCTCCTCGTCTTCGCTTGGTGTATCCTGCCCCTTGTGTTCGGAGTTGAGCTTGCCGTACTGCTTGAAGACCCAACATTCTCTATGGGTTTGATTTGCAGGTTTATCGGGGATGCTGTGGATCTGACATATTTTGTCCAGAATCTTGTTTAGGCTGGACAGTTCGTCTCTGTTGCCTTTGAAGGGCAGCTTTTGCTGACCTGGCCAAGAGCTTCTGAATCCGGTGTTTACCGCTGTGCTCTTCGGGCTGTCTTCTTTATTCCGGCGCTTGTTTTTGCTGTGTCGTGGCTTCTCGTTTCCGTCCCTGACTTCAGATGTACTTGGGTCGCTGGTGCTACATCGGGCTAACCAGCTGTCCTCGCCCACGCAAAAGCAGGTCATGAGGTTTGTTAATGCTGCCATTGTTCTCGGCTTTTCTTGGCCGAGGTGTCTGGCAAGCCATTCGTCTCGAATGCTGTGCTTGAAAGCTGCTAAGGCTTCGACGTTCGGACAGTCGACTATTTGGTTCTTTTTAGTGAGTAACCTGTTCCAAAGCTTTCGGGCTGACTCTCTGGGCTGTTGAGTTATATGACTTAAATCGTCTGGATCCGGTGGTCAGACATAGGTCCCTTGAAAATTTGCCCGAAAAGCGTCTTCGAGCTCTTCCCATCTTCCAATGGAGTTTTCGGGGAGGCTTTTAAGCCAGTGCCGAGCTGGCCCTTTGAGCTTGAGGGGTAAGTACTTGATGGCATGGAGATCGTCTCCTTGAGCCATGTGGATATGGAGGATATAGTCCTCATTCCAGACCCCAGGGTCTGTCGTTCCGTCATACGCCTCTATGTTTACGGGTTTGAATCCCTCTGGAAATTCATGGTCCAGCACCTCATCAGTGAAACATAGGGGGTGTGCGGCACCCCTGTATTTGGGTGTATCGTGGTGTTCGGATTTTTTTTGTGTTGCATTGCGTGCTGGAGCGCGCTTGATTGGCCCGTAGATGGATCTGGTTGTGCCATCCTTTTGATGTGAGCCCTCACGTGGATCGTGTACTGGCTTGTGTGCGGCGTCGTTTGCCGCTCTTTGTTGGCCACGAGGTCGCCTATCCGACCGGATGGCTGTTTTGTTTTTTGATTGCGGGGGATCTAAGGCCTCCTCATAGAATTTAGGTAGTAGCTTTCGCTTCGGGTAGCTCTTTGTGTGGCGACTACCGCCGTACTTTGCTGCAGTGTTGAGTACTTTACTCCATCTAATTCTGAGTGTGTCTTGTGCAGCCCTGAGCCTTTGCTTCTGCTTTTTCAGACTCCTCGCAGTGGCGACAAGCCTTTGATGGGTATTCTGTTGCTCCGGGTGCCTGTCCGGTGTGATGTCATCTGGACGGTTATCTTCACCGGAGACGGGTTGTTCGATTTGATTCTCCGTGTTGCCGTGGTCGGACGGTGGTTCAATGCCGTGTTTGTCGTCCGCTGGCTCACCCTGCTCTATCGCTGGGTCTGTATGATCGCCATTTCTGCCGAGGCGGGATTTGGAGTGGCGCTTACGCCTCCTCTTTGACTGCTTCTCGAGAGAATGATCCTTCGCTACGTCCCTCAGTTCCTCGTCGTCGTTTTCTTTGGGTGTGTCCACCATGTATACATCATATGATGAAGTGGGCGTCCAGTGCCCTGTGGGCGGTGGCTCCTGTTCGTCTCCTGCATCGTCGTCCATACCGTCGATGTCTTCGGAGTCAAAGTCGAGCATGTCGGTCAAATCGTCGACAGTGGCTACTAAGTGGGTGGTGGGTGGGCGGCGAATTTCTTCGTCATCCGCATCCCAATCCTGCCGGACATAGTTCGGCCAGGACTCTCCTGACAAGGAGAGAGACCTTAATGAGTTCAATATGTCGCCGAAGGTCGAGTGCTGAAAGATATCCGCGGAGGTGAACTCCATGATCGGCGCCCAGTCGAATTCGATAGGCACGGGCACAGGCGGTTCGGAGTCTGTGACCGGGGAGGAATCCGGCAGTTTGGCATCACGGCTCTCGTGAAGGGTAAGGTCGATACTTGGCTCGATCGCCGCTGAGAATGCGGCCTCCGTGGTGGGGTCTATCCACCCGCCCATGGATGGAGCAATTGGCTCCAAATTGAGGGTCGGAGCGGTTGCCGGTGCACTCTCTCGAACGCCGTCCGATGGTAGAGCTAAATCATGCTCATCATGACAGTGCGACACACTCGGCAGGGGCTCGAATCCGTCGAAGATCAAGTCTCCGCGGATGTTGGTCGTGTAGTTTAAGCTTCCAAATCTGACCTGGTGGCCAGGGGCGTAACTCTCGATCTGCTCCAGATGGCCAAGCGAGTTGGCCCGCAGTGCGAAGCCGCCGAATACAAAGATCTGTCCGGGGGGAAAAGTCTCACCCTGGACTGCATCGCTATCGATGATTGAAGGAGCCATCAAGCCTAATGATGATGACAGAGAGGAACTCTCAATGAAAGCACCAATGTCGGTGTCAAAACCGGCGGATCTCGGGTAGGGGGTCCCGAACTGTGCGTCTAGGCGGATGGTAACATGAGGCAGGGGACACGATGTTTACCCAGGTTCGGGCCCTCTTGATGGAGGTAATACCCTACGTCATGCTTGATTGTTCTTGGTAATATGAGTAGTACAAGAGTTGATCTACCATGAGATCAAAGAGGCTAAACCCTAGAAGCTAGCCTATGGTATGATTGTTGTTGTTAGTCCTACGGACTAAACCCTTCGGTTTATATAGACACCAGAGGGGGCTAGGGTTACACAGAGTTGGTTACAAGGAAGGAGATCTACATATCCGTACTGCCAAGCTTGCCTTCCACGCCAAGGAGAGTCCCATCCGGACACGGGACGAAGTCTTCAATCTTGTATCTTCATAGTCCAACAGTCCGGCCAAAGGATATAGTCCGGCCGTCCGGATACCCCCTTATCCAGGACTCCCTCAACGGGCTTGGAATGCGGAGATGCTCTGCCCCTTTTAAACTTAAGTAATCGTTCGAATAAAATGTAATAAGAAATACCTTTGTAATTTGTTTATCAAAGACAAGTGCTTTACAGTCCTCTGGCATGATTGTTGCTGCTTTTGTTTATGTTTGAAAACCCCCAGTGGGTGACTTAGCTGTGAATCCGTTTCGCCTAAGTTCGAAAGAAAATCCTACCAAGTGGTGAGCAAGCCTCTCACTCGGGGGCTTAGCTGCGAACCCGCTTCGCGTAAGTTTTTCAAAATCCTACGGAGTGGTGAGCAAGCCTCTCACTCGGGGGCTTAGCTGCGAACCAGTTTCGCCTAAGTTTTTCAAAATCCTACTAAGTGGTGAGCAAGCCTCGCACTCAGGGGCTTAGCTGCAGTCCAGTACTCGCCTAAGTTTGTAAAATCCTACCGAGTGGTGAGCCAGTCTCCCACTTGGGGGCTTAGCTGCAGTCCAGTACTCGCCTAAGTTTGTAAAATCCTACCGAGTGGTGAGCCAGTCTCCCACTCGGGGGCTTAGCTGCAGTCCAGTACTCGCCTAAGTTTTAAAAATCCTACCGAGTGGTGAGCAATCCTCCCACTCGGGGGATTAGCTACAGTCTAGTACTCGCCTAAGTTTGTAAAACCGTACTGAGTGGTGAGCAATCCTCCCACTCAGAGGCTTAGTTGCAGTCCAGTACTCGCCGAAGTTTAAAAAAATCCTACCGAGTGGTGAGCAACCCTCTAACTCATATGCTTAGCTGCAATCTAGTACTCGCCTAAGTTTAAAAAATCCTACCGAGTGGTGAGCAACCCTCCCACTCGAGGGCTTAGATGCAGTCCAGTACTCGCCTAAGTTTGTAAAACCCTACCGAGTGGTGAGCAATCCTCCCACTCGGGGGCTTAGCTGCAGTTCAGTACTCGCCTAAGTTTAAAAAATCCTACCGAGTGGTGAGCAACCCTCTCACTCGTAGGCTTAGCTGTAGTCCAGTACTCGCCTAAGTTTAAAAAATCCTACCGAGTGGTGAGCAACCCTCCCACTCGGGGGCTTAGCTGCAGCCCAGTACTCGCCTAAGTTTGTAAAACCCTACCGAGTGGTGAGTAATCCTCCCACTCGGAGGCTTAGCTGCAGTCCAGTACTCGCCTAAGTTTAAAAAATCCTACCGAGTGGTGAGCAACCCTCTCACTCGTAGGCTTAGCTGCAGTCCAGTACTCGCCTAAGTTTAAAAAATCCTACCGAGTGGTGAGAAACCCTCCCACTCGGGGGCTTAGCCGCAGTCCAGTACTCGCCTAAGTTAAAAAAATCCTACCGAGTGGTGAGCAAGCCTCTCACTCGGGGGCTTAGCTGCGAACCCGTTTCGCCTAAGTTTTTCAAAATCCTACCGAGTGGTGAGCCAGCCTCCCACTCGGGGGCTTAGCTGTAGTCCAGTACTTGCCTAAGTTTATAAATCCTACCGAGTGGTGAGCCAGTCTCCCACTCGGGGGCTTAGCTGCAGTCCAGTACTCGCCTAAGTTTGTAAAATCCTACCGAGTGGTGAGCGAGTCTCACACTCGGGGGCTTAGCTGCAGTCCAATACTCGCCTAAGTTTAAAAAATCCTACCGAGTGGTGAGGAATCCTCCCACTCGGGGGCTTAGCTGCAGTCCAGTACCCGCCTAAGTTTGTAAAACCCTACCGAGTGGTGAGCAATCCTCCCACTCGGAGGCTGAGCTGCAGTCCAGTACTCGCCTAAGTTTAAAAAATCCTACCGAGTGGTGAGCAACCCTCTCACTCGTAGGCTTAGCTGCAGTCCAGTACTCGCCTAAGTTTAAAAAATCCTACCGAGTGGTGAGCAACCCTCCCACTCGGGGGCTTAGCTGCAGTCCAGTACTCGCCTAAGTTTGTAAAACCCTACCGAGTGGTGAGCAATCCTCCCACTCGGAGGCTTAGCTGCAGTCCAGTACTCGCCTAAGTTTAAAAAATCCTACCGAGTGGTGAGCAACCCTCTCACTCGTAGGCTTAGCTGCAGTCCAGTACTCGCCTAAGTTTAAAAAATCCTACCGAGTGGTGAGCAACCCTTCCACTCGGGGGCTTAGCTGCAGTCCAGTACTCGCCTAAGTTTGTAAAACCCTACCGAGTGGTGAGCAATCCTCCCACTCGGAGGCTTAGCTGTAGTCCAGTACTCGCCTAAGTTTAAAAAATCCCACCGAGTGGTGAGCAACCCTCTTACTCGTAGGCTTAGCTGCAGTCTAGTACTCACCTAAGTTTAAAAAATCCTACCGAGTGGTGAGCAACCCTCCCACTCGGGGGCTTAGCTGCAGTCCAGTTGTCAGGACCCCGACTCAATGCCACATCGATCTAGCATGTAACACCTCATATCACTTTGCGGCCTCACGCACGGTATTCCCACGGGTGTCGCCTTACATTAGCCCGGGACCGTTGCGCCTTTTGGCACACGTATATGACAGTGTCGCTAGCATCCATATGATAAGGAGCCCGGGCTGACATGGCTAGTCGTAAACCCAAAGTGGCACAGACTTACAGGGACATGCATCCATGACCCAGCATCGAACGTGTCGGTCATCAGCGAGTGAATCCAGGCTGTAGCACTGGGCTAGCAGGACTCCGGTGAATCGGGCTGTAGCAGGCTAACAGGACTCCGGTATTCATCGCGTGACATTTCCCCGAAGGGACAGACACAGGAACGAAGAAGGACACATGCCGGCCAGCCTAAGTGTTCCGGAGCAGTAGCAAGCTACCAAGGCTCAATGGAAACACTAGGAGACATTTCCCGGTAAGAGAGGCTACTAAAGATAAACAACTAGATAGTCAGATCCCACACATACCAAGCATTTCAATAACATACACACAATATGCTCGATATGTGCAATACAACATGGCATCACAAAATGACTCTACGACTCAAGTATTTATTCAATAGGCTCCGAGGAGCGAGATATTACAAACAGGGGTCTCACGACCCAACATTCAGAGCATATAAGTCAAAACACAAGCGGAAGCTATCATGTCTGAGTACAGACATCTAGAAATGAAAAAGGCTGAGAAGCCTGACTATCTACCAGATCCTGCCGAGGGCTCAAGATCGTAGCTGAGGTAACAAGCTAAACGTCGAAGTCCACGCGAAACTACTAGTGAGACCGAAGTCTCTCTGCAAAAACATAAAATAGGCAAACGTGAGTACAAATGTACCCAGCAAGACTTACATCAGAACTAACTACATATGCATCATTATCAACAAAGGGGATGGTGGGGTTTAACTGCAGCAAGCCAGCTTTGACTCGGTGGCTATCCTGAACTACGACTGCAATGTAACTCTTTTGAGGTGGCGCACACGAGTCCACATATTCACCAACCAATACACCACTATGGATCCGCTCCCGTCTCCCTACGAGAGCGCCATCCATAGCACTCACGCTTATCTTGCGTATTTTAGAGTATCCACTTTCACTTGTCTATGAACTGATATAAGCAACCCAGAAGTCCTTTTCCGCGGACACGGCTATTCGAATAGATGATGTTAACCCTACAGGGGTGTACTTCTTCATACATGTTTCCACCACTTAGCGTCTGCACACGACATGTGCTCGGCAGACTTCAAGCGAAAACCGACGTGGGTGTAGACCACGACCTACCTAAACACTCAAGTCTCTAGTCCAGGTTTATCGCCTATTCGGGTTCCATCCATGAGGAGATCCGGGCGGAGTTTCGCTCACAGCCCCAAACGATGTGAACAGGGTTCCGTGACACCAAACGGGCGCCCGGTATACCCGGCCACGTGCCTACCGCATCACAGCCCACCCCTACGGTCAGCGCTGTCCACGGCCTCCAGCATACTACAAACACCAGAAACTACTTGCAACTCCTGGACAGAGGACAAGGGTGAATAAGCAGTCGAGCGGGGTCATATTTCAGGGCCCAATGTATGGTAGTAGCTGAATCATGGATCACAAACACAGAACTCAGTTCCTGAGGACGGCTGCAATGAGACAACCCACCATGTACTCCTACATGGCCTCTCACCGCTACCTTTACCAAATCGTGTTCACCACTTAGCTCACACACAGTAGGACATGTTCACACACCTCTGATTCATCCCCGATGAACCAGACCTGACTCAACTCTAAGCAATAGCAGGCATGACAAACAAACATGAATGAGTAGGCACATCAGGGCTCAAACAACTCCTACTCATGCTAGTGGGTTTCATCTATTTACTGTGGCAATGACAAGTCATGCAAAGGACAAAGGGGTTCAGCTACCGCAGCAAGTAACAGATGAATCGGTGTTGTCCTAATGCAGTAAAAGAGAGCAGGAGCGAGAGAGTAGGATTGTATCGGAATGAACAAGGGGGTTTTGCTTGCCTGGCACTTCTGAAGATAACATTGAGTCTTCATCAGTGTCAACGATCACATCATCGGTATCACGTCTATCGAGAGGGGACAAATACCGGCAACACAGAAGGGAACACAATCAATGCAATGCACAATATGATGCATGATCATGACATGGCAAAATGAATGTGTTTTGAGCTAATGCAACTAGCAACAGATTAAATGAAGTTGGTTTGAATACAAGATTCAAATTCAAACTCCATATGTGATTATTCAAATGCCATTTAATTGATTTGTGCTAAACAGCAGCTATAAGTTGTTCTAACATGCATGAAAATGGTACAGATGGATTCCTTGAATTTTTCAGATAATTTTTCATATATAAATTATTTAATTTGGAGTTACGGTTGAATTTCTATGATTTTTAGAAGTTTATACAATTGTCTGAAATTATTAAATCATTTAAGATTATTTAAATTCCAGAAACATTTACTACGTCATCAGTGCATCACCGTGACGTCAGCAGGTCAACAGACGCTGCTGCTGGTCAAACCTGACGTGTGGGGGCCACACGTCAGTGACACAGGGTGGTTTTAACTCACTGACAGGTGGGACCGGTCAACGGCCACGTCAGCTAGGTCAATTCCGACGCGTGGGGCCACTGTGGTTAACTTAAACTAAACAGGGGGTTAACCGTGGTTAGTTAAGGGCGTGGGGCCCACAGTTAGTGGCCAAGGCCTGGGTTAGCGGGGGGGGGGGTGGTTAGGCCCTAATGACTGGCCACATCAGCTCTCGCCGGAGTGTAGCCGGCGACGACCACAGAGCACGGCGGGGGACGCCGGACTTGCGCTAGGGGCATCGGATCGACGCGCCAAGGGCACCAGGAGGTAGCCCGCGCCCGTGCGCATCTAGGGGGACCAATGGGAGGTGCGGGGGTGGCCGGGGTTCGCCGGGGTGGAGCCCGAGGCGGCGGCCGGAGTTCGGCCATGTGCGGGGTTGGGCTGCGGCGCGCTAGAAGAGAAACTGATGGTCCAGACGGCATCCGCGGGCCACCAGAAGCGCGCTGGTGCCACGGTTCGAGCAGAGGGGCTCGGGTCAGGAGAGCTACGCGGCCATGGCGGACGGCGGTGCTCGGGAATGTGGCCGGGGGTGCTACGGCACGGGAACGAGCAAAATGAAGGAGGGGAAACGGAGTGGAGCTCACAGGGGTTGCGACGGTGGCCTCGGGGAGCTCGGGGAGGCACCGGAGCCGACGAATTTGACGAAGATGGCCGACGGTCCCGAGGTTGAAGAAGACATCGAGGGCGGTGTTGCGGCACGTCTGGGGCCTCGTGGCTCGTTGAGGAGGTAGAGGGAGGCACTGCGGAGCTCTGGGAGGCGTCGGGGAGGCGAGAGGGTGGTGGTGGCCGCGGCGAACGGCGTCGGTGGCGACGGGGCTCCGCTCGGTGGAGGAGAGAGGGAGCCAAAGAAAGGGGGGAGACGATGGGAGAGGTCGAGGGGTTCCAGGGGGTCGGGGCATCATGGTGGCGTGAGGGGGAGGCTCGGGAACGCCTCGGTGGAAGCAGGAGGTGGCCGAGGCGGCATCGGCGCTCGCCACCGAGCTGCTTCGGTGCGAGGGGAGGAAGATGACAAGGGGGAGGAGGTGGGCTGGGCCGCTGCTGGCTGCACAGTGTTGGGCCAGGTAAGTGGCGCCAGGTAAGTCCTTCTGCTCTCTCTCTTTTACTTTTTTTTTCTATTATCTGTAGTTTGTTTTGATTTAGTTTAGCAACTAAATCATTTAAATAAATTCTGTAGATTTTTATGTGGCTTGCTAAAATATATACAAAGCCACTCACAAACTTCCAGAATTATTGGAGTCATATTTAATATATATTAAATATAAATCCAAAGCAAATAGTTATTGGATTAACTCAAATGGCCAAAATAATTATCTCTGTGACTCCAAAAATATTGGTTTAAATTTTACCTCTTACCAATATTTCCATGGAATAACAGGAACATTTTCTTGGACACATTTGAGAAGATTTAAATGTTGGTTATTTTTAGAGGTTTCCTGAGGCTTTTGAAAATTCCTCAATTCAAATTTCATTTGAATTAAAACATGATGCTCACATGAGGTCTAGCCTAGTGCATAACAGGACCAGGGATGTGACACCAGTACTCGCCTAAGTTTAAAAAATCCTACCGAGTGGTGAGCAATCCTCCCACTCGGGGGCTTAGCTGCAGTCCAGTACTCGCCTAAGTTTGTAAAATCCTATCGAGTGGTGAGCAACCCTCCCACTTGGTGGCTTAGCTGCAGTCCAGTACTCGCCTAAGTTTGTAAAATCCTACCGAGTGGTGAGCAACCCTCCCACTCGGTGGCTTAGCTGCAGTCCAGTACTCGCCTAAGTTTGTAAAATCCTACCAAGTGGTGAGCAACCCTCCCACTCGGCGGCTTAGCTGCAGCCCAGTACTCGCCTAAGTTTGTAAATTCTACCGAGTGGTGAGCAATCCTCCCACTCGGAGGCTTAGCTGCAGTCTAGCCCTCATCTGCAAGGACGACGAGGTGCAGGTCAACTACAACCTTCTCGTTTGGAGCTGCGCCACAAATACAACCTATGCTCCATCCCTACCCGCAAGGGCGACGAGGTGCAGATCGACCGCGGCCTTCTTCTCCGAGCTATGCCACAAATACAATGTGCGCTCCATCTCCATCCGCAAGGACGATGAGGTGCAAGTTGACTGCAATCCTTTCCCTAGGAGCCGCACCACAAGTACAACGTACGCTCCATCCCTACCCACAAGGGCGACGAGGTGCAGGTCGACCGCGGACCTCTTCTCCGAGCTACGCCACAAATACAATGTGCGCTCCATCCTTGTCCGCAAGGACGACGAGGCGCAGGTCGACTTCCACCTTCTTCTTCGAGCTACGCCACAAATACAACGTACGCTCCATCCTTGTCCCCAAGGACGACGAGGCGCAGGTCGACCGCAACCTTCTCCTTCGAGCTACGCCACAAATACAACATGCAATCCATCCTTGTCCACAAGGACGACAACTCGTAGTTCAATTGAAGTCTCCATTTCAAGGCTGCATCTCAAACACGAAGGTCATTCCAAATAGGGAGCAGATTCCAAAAGCAATCGCAAGCATACTCAAAAGCAGTTCGGATAAATCCTAAAGTTCCAAGCGACAAATCAGAAGTATTTGAGCATCAAGCCCAAAGGAGTTTAATGGTTACAGCAACCACTCGGCATTCCGAGGCAAATTTAAGACATGTTTAAATCTCATAGTTTGTTCACTCGGCAGGAGGAGGGCTGGCGGGTTCGACAAATTCGTCCAAGTCGATTCCATCTGTGATCTGAGTGGCAGCAGCGATGAAAGTCTCCATAAAGGACTGGAAGTCGTGCCTTTTGGTGTTGGTGACCTTGATCGCCGCCAGCTTGTCTTCACGAGCTTCCTTGTAGTGGACCCTTACCAAGGACAACGCCACGTCAGCACCACACCGGGCAGAGGACTTCTTCCGCTCTTGCACTCAACCAGGAATCTCATTGAGCCGAGTCATCAGAGATTCGAGGTCATTTTGAAGCATCGCCCTTGGCTAGAGTGATGAGTCGATCCGTGAAACTGCCACCTTCAGACGAGCGAGGTAACTTGTGACGCTGGCGACACGGGATTCCAGTCAAAGCACATTCATGGTAGCCTCGTCGCCGACCGGAGAAATGATAGGGTCTAAACCCGTCTCGATCCGTCCAGTTTCCTCGTCAAAGTTTTGGCAGAATTCTGTAGTCAAAGAGTTAGTGAGTCGACTGGACAGGATTAACTTGCAAGCAGTAAAGCAGTCGGATTAAAAGGAGTACCTTCCAGCATAAGATAGAGCTTCTTGGCAAGAGTTCTCAGATAGGCTTCCGTGTCATTTCTCTTACGGACCGCAGACTCCAGCTTCTCATTCAGAGCAATCTTATCCTTCTTCAGACGAGTTACCTCTCGGTTGGACTCATTGAGAGAGGACTTCAGCTTGTTTACTTCTCCTTCCAACACTTCGACCGAAGCCAGCTTCTGGTCTGCAAGGGTAGTCTTATCTTGAGCTTCCTTCTGCGCAGCTGCAAGGTCCAAGTCCTTCTTCTCCAGAGCCAACCTCATTTTTTCTGCAAAAGAAGCAATCAGATCAAATAAGAGATCGAAGAAATATCTTAAAATACGATCGATGTGAACAGTCGACATGCAGTTACCTTCCATACCAGCAGCTTCATCTTGAGCTTTCTTCAACTTTTGTTGGGCCAGCTCCAAGTCGAGGTTGAGTTACCTCTGCTTCTCCTCAAATTAGGCAAACTTAGAAATGAGAGTACACAATTTCTGCAGAAGGTAAAAGACATGTCAATCGACAAGATCACAGATTATTTACTTCCGAGTGAATAAAACTTAAAAGTTTACTCAGACCCCAGTCGACTGCCCGCAGTAGACTGCGGTCTCGGGGACTACACCCAGCGGGTGCACTTGGCGTGCCCCCACTAATTCAGACCCCGTTCGACCGGTCCGCCCGGGTCGAGTAAAAAAAGGGGAACTATTCAGACCCCGGCCGACTGCCAGCAGTCGACCGCGGTCTCGGGGACTACACCCAGTGGGTGCACTTGACGTTCCCCCACTGGTTCAGATCCCACTCGACCGGTCCACCCGGGTCGAGGGGAAGAAAAGAAAGTAAATAGTACTCAGATCCCAGTCGACTGCCCGCAGCCGACTGTGGTCTCGGGGACTACACCCAGTGGGTGCACTTAGCGTGCCCCCACCGGTTCAGATCCCATTCGCCCAGGCCGAGTGGAAGAGCGCAAGTGCTAGAGACAACAAAACACCCAGTGGGCGTACAGATTCGACGCAAACAATAAGATATTGTATGAAAGAAAATATTTCAGGCAGCATATCCTAATAGAACAAGGTCAGTCGAAAGTCTACTTACCTGGACATTGGACCGAAGAGCCGCGCTGGCATCGTAAGCAGCCTGGCTGATATAGGGTGGAACCCTAAGTGGAGATCTTTCACGAATTGTAGGGGGAATCCCCAAGAATAAGATGAACACAAGAGGGAAAACACTCAATTGACTAGATCCAATCACACATATGCTAGATCCAATCACACAAAGAGAGATACAATGATTCAAAGACAACAAAGGAAAGATACAAGGTGCTAGTTCATCCCAATCCTATGAGGAATGAGGTCTTGGTGATCCTATGATGGGGATCTATCCACTAGGGATCTTCTCCATAGGAGGTCTTGATCTATCCCCTAGGGATCTTCTCCATAGGAGGTCTTGATCTCCAACGGAGAGGTCTCTCTCTCTCTCTCTCTCTCTCTCTCAAGAGGAGGAGTAGTATAAGGAGTAAAGCTCTCATATGTCTATCATATCCTTTGCTAACCCTCACAAATGGTCTAGGTACAAAATATATAGGTGGATGGAGGTGAGGGATGAGGTGGATGAAGAGGACGCCCAAACAGCAATCATAGCCGTTCATGCTGTAGGGCCCGTGCGCATGGGGTAAGTTGGGCCCGTGCGCATGGGGGTCCCGCGGGCACGGTACATGCCCGTGCGCACGGGGTGCTCTGGCGCCAGCTCTCTGTGTAGCCCGTGCGCACGGGGTCTTCGAGGCCCGTGGGCACGGGATCGCCTGGGAGGTGCAGATTTGATCTTCGTGCACTCCTTCTTCTTCCTTGTGGCGTTGCGGTCCTTCTCCTTGGCCTCCGGGAAGCTCCTTAGCTGCTTGGCGGCGGTCACCCTCGTACCTAATGATGCACAACATTCCGTGGTGAGGTAGCGACCAAGTCCCATAGATATTCATGTAAATCTTGAAGAGGAGCGGGTTCACCTTAAGTCCGGTAGGTCCACTTGGGGCTTGATGTGCTATGAAGGTGTACATGGAGATGAACGTAGGATGCTCCGCATCATCTCCCCCCCCCCTTGGTAGAGATCCGACCTTGGATCATGATCCTCATCACCATGGAAACGGTTGTCGTCGACGGACTTGAAGTTGGACGGAGTTGAAGACATGGCGCAATCTAAGTACTCCAAGGTGTCTCCGTAGTGGTAGACATGAAAAAAGAGCAAACACAAGCGACACTCGGAAATACAATGGTTAGCGCACACAAAGTGTCCATCAAATAAGCATAAGTCCGTGCGGCAAGATTGTTCGTGACAAAGCGCATGAAGCTTATCAAGATCATGTAAAATGACATGTAAAACATTCATGAGAGGAAAATCATTCATTGTGCACACAAATGTATTGTGAATATGATCAATGCAACCACGGTGCAAAATGATGTCATAGTGAGACGGTTTATCAATAGCATGAATATGGTAATGGATGCTCAATGTGATATGATCATGCATTTGATGGTAGGAAATAAGATCATGATGTATGAATATGCCATCAAGAAAGATCACAACAAATTTGCGAAGGAAATGCACAAGCTCATATATCATGGATGACATGGAAATAGGTGCAACAAGGCAATCATAATGTGAGTCAATCCATGCATACGATGCAAATTTGCCATGTGTATGATATGTCCATCGAGCATGACATGGGTGAGCACAATCAACAAGTATGGAGGTGTTGGCGTACCAATGCTCGATGTCGTTGCATGAGTGGAGGTTCGAAGGTGCCTCCAATAAGTCCGAACGCTCCTCAATGTGAAGGTCCATAGAGTCAATCTTCAATGTCGCTCCTCTGTTCGCGAGATGTACCATGTAGACAATAAGAAGGAAACAACAATGAAAGAGTGACCCATCCAATATGCATATTTGAGGATGGCTCAAAGGGAAGGAGTTCACCTTTAGGAGATTCTCGCAAATGTTGGTGTTGCACATCATGTATGCCTTCACATGACCAAATTGTCTCATGACGGTGTCACCTTGTGAATCCTTCAACATGAAAGAACATGACAAACACTTGGAAAAACAAATGAGGTTAGCGGAGATGCAAAACCTATCATTTGTGTGGTAAAATACCCAACAAGTGGATGCATCATGCTCATCATAAGAAAGTACAAGGGAACATTTCATAGTATGGAGGCATATGATGATGCGAGGACAACCATACAATAGGCTCAATCAAGCAAGCATGCATCACAAGTAAAGTGTCCAAGTCTCCATGATCAATAAGCATAGATGCAACAATTGGAGGCAAGCGGCAATGAACAAAATATATCATGTGAGAGGCATGAACATATACGTCATCAACCCAAGAAAGCAATGAAGAATGGAACATGGGTGATGCGACAAAGCAAGCAATCATGGGAATCAAGGAAAGCAAGCTAGTATTGCGAAGATGCAACATACTAGAAAGAATCATGTCAAGTATGTCATGTGTGCAAATGGTGGGCATGAATAATGCACAAGACATATCACAAGCATGAAAGGAGGATATGAGCAAAATAGCATCAATAGCATGAGGCACATGATAAACATGGCAATAGCAACAAGGATCTCCACCAAGCATGCAAATACGCATAGGAGTAACATAATTGTGAATCATGGGTAGATGCAAGCAAGGGTCACAATTGCATGGCAAAGGCATAGAAGCAAGCATAACATGCAAAGTGAACACGGTAAAATGAGCAAGAGAGCGGTATATAGCCCATAGCCGTGTGAGAGCCAAGTGAGGGAGATGCGCATAGTCGGTGCGCGAAGAGAGCGGTGGGAAGGATAGTTCACGGGATCCCAAGTCATCTTTGCTCTCAAGAGCTCGTTTCGTCAACTCTTGGGATTGAGAGGTTGACGAGTATACGTGAGCACCTACACAAAACAAAGACAAAGGGAAAATTGTGTGTGCGTGGTAGATGTACACATCATCCATTATGATGCGCACGTGCTTGTGTTGGTTAGCACAAAATAGCCAATGCTCAAATAAATGAGATGCGTGATATAGAAACATGTCATCCATCATGATAGGTTTGTTGTTAAGTATAGCATAATGGAGACTCAAATTGTGCAATGCATCATGATATATATGTAGATCATTGTTATTCATGGAATGCATATGGTGCAAGCAATTACGAGAATCATGCAAAGTATGGAATGCATCAAAATCTCCTAATATGTATGAGGAAACTATGGGGGTCTCCTCATGAGTATTAATGGAAACATCACATGGAGAATATTGACAACATTCAAAACAATGCATATTTGGAGCAATGTGATCATGGCATGGCATAGTAGATGAATTGCACAAATCATGTAAAGGAAGCATGGCAATATCATCACATGAAAAACAAAAGCCAATGACCATCATCTCGTCATCTATGCCATAAGTGCAAATAGGATTGATTTTAATGGGGCATGCATAGTTACTATGTTGAGATTGAAAAGATGCAATATGGGATATCTCACTCATAGCATGTGACAAGATTAATGGATTGTCAAACATGATGTGACCAAAATAATTTTCACATGATATCCTATGAAGCATAGCATCACAACTAGGCAACTCAACATGCTCATCATCATATTTATCATAAATAGGTAAGTCATGACATGAAGAAGTCGCACTAGCATGAAGCATGGGTATTGTAGTGACCCGACCCGAATGGATCAAGTCTCTGTGCTTAAGTGTCATCCCTGGATCGGTATGCTAACACACACAGTACTCGAGGATTTATAACAGAGGTAAATCACATGTAAAAGTAACGCAAATACTATTACCTCAATCCAAAATAGCGGAAGTAACAAGGTTGTGGATTCCCATCAACACCAACGGCAAAGTTGAGTGTAGAAATAGTAACCCGAACGTATCACTTACTCGTCGTAAGATAATCCTGCAACATGAGACGTTGCAGCCACAGAGGGTCAGTACATTGAATGTACTGGCAAATTCACACCATAGAGAATGATGAACAATGGCTATCACTACATGCATATTTGGCTGGTGGAAAAGCTCTATGGTTATAAGGTTTTTGCGAAAAGCCAATTTTTCCCTGCTGCAAAGGAATAAATTTTATTTAACTATCATGGTGGTTGTTGAACATTGAGAATGGTTGACAGCATTCTCAATCCCAATTAAAAGTAATCATTAACAGCCCAACAAAATTAATTAAAGTAACATGATGAGATTCACATGATAATCCAAGTACTAGATACTCAAGATGTCCATAACCGGGGACATGGCTAACCATGATTAGTTTATACACTCTGCAGAGGTTTGCGCACTTTTCCCCACAAGACTCGATCTCCTCCGTTTGGTTTCTCGCACTACATGGTGTTTCAGAAGCCGGATGACCGAGACATAGTCTTTCAGAAGCGCTAGCACCTTACGATCGGGTAGACCGTACCACCTACATCCCCTACATCTGCTAGTCTACCACTGTAAGAGTTCGCACGATGTAGTCAACTATGCTAGAGCCCATAATAGCTTGTGGCCGCACACGGAAGTTTCTAGTATGAAAAATCTCATGATCCCTTTGAGCCTGGGTGGCAGTCCATAAAAAACAGGCAATCCTGGTCTACCCAGGTGCCTAGACAGGCAATCCTGGAATAACCAGGTACCTCAATCCACCCAGATGTGTGTTTAAGTTGCCACCTTAGATAAACCATTAATTAACAAACTCACATCTGTCATGAATATCACTCACCCAATCCACGTCTACGAGCATAGCATGGCAATGTAAGCATAACGTAATAGTAACTCCCAAGGGTTTGATAATAAACAGGTAATAGGTTCCTACCTCATCAACTACTTCCCAATACCCACATGTTATCAATTCCTAACCATGCAATGTTTGAGGGTTGAAACTAATGCATAAAACTGGGTGTTAAAGGGATATGATCAAAGTGTGAACTTGCCTGCAATGTTGATGAAGATGATTCGCACTCAAAAATCTTGATAGCTCTGCTCGTCACACTCTGGTCAATCTATCGTAATCAAGCAATAGTAACCACACATAAGCAATCACTCAAAGATCAGAGAGAACAAAGAAAACAATTCGAAAAACGTTAAAACCAAGCAAATAACTCTTGCATCATAAAACAATTTCTAACAGTACAAAAATTATGTGAATTTGGCCTTATTAGAATGTTTAGGTCAAGAGCTTCGATTTGCAAAAAGAATCAACTGAAACGGAGCTACGAAACTCAAGTTATGATCAAACGAAGTTTGAATTCAAATCTGATCTAATTCAAATTTTAAACTTTTCAAAAACATGTTTGAGTTGGATTACTGGATAGAGGATATCATAACGAAGACGTGAGCGTTGGCTTCGTTGGATTTGGACTAATGAGTAAAAAATTATGAGTGTTTGAAGTCCAGGGGCTAATTTGTAAATAAAATATCTACAAAGAAGTCCCTGTCTAAAACTAATAGAAAAGGAAAAGACTAAAAAGCGAATGTTGGTTTTCTAAACCTATCCAGCGAACACTCTAAAAAAAACCTAACAAAAAAATAAAACCGGCTAAACCGAAGAAAACCTACAGAATAAATCGACCGGGCGGTTTTATACCGGTTCACGCCGGTTCGTACGAAACCAGCGGTGGCTCGATGGGGAAAACCGGCAACGGCGGTTCGGCGAGGTGGTGGACTCTGGCGAGCTCGGCGCGGCAGCGACAGCAGCGGCGGGCGGCGTCGGAGGCGCGGGGCGGGGCCGTGGGCGGCAAGCGAGGGCGGCGAGCGGCGCGGGAGGCGGCGCAGGCGAGCAGCGGCGCGGGCGGCGAAGCAAGGCGGCGGCGGCGCGGATCTGCGGGGTGCGGCGGCGGCGAGATGCGGACGGCGGCGGTGCGACAGCAGGGAGGAGAGAGGGTCCATGCCTCGCCATTTATAGGCCAGGGGCGGCGGACGGCTTGCGGGAGGGGGCGGCGAGATGCGGACGGCGGCGGCGCGACAGCGGGGAGGAGAGAGGGTCCGGGCCTCGCCATTTATAGGCCAGGGGCGGCGGACGGCTTGCGGGAGGGGGTGCCGAGGCCGTGGCGGCGCCGGACTCCGGGGAGGGTCCCGGTCGGGGACGATGGGCGAGGTGGCGCGGAGTTGGGCCTTGGTCTAGCTTCGGCTGGGCCGGCCCAGTCGGATTTTTTTTTGAAAAAACATTTCCAGACAAATAAAAATAATAAAAGCAAAATAAATAAAATATTATATAGGCATATAATATATCAAATTTTTCAGAAAAAGATTTTCTACGACATGAACATTTTTTTAGCATTAAATGAAATTCACACAAATTCAGATAAAACAAAGAGTGCTACTGGTCTATTAAAATCCAACAAAAATCATTTTAAAAATACCAAAATGATTTCAAATTAATTTTTCTCCAATTTTCTGTTGTAGGGAATCATGTTACCCTATTTTCCATATATTTTATTTTTGGAGAAAAATAATTTGAATAAAACTCAAATAACTCCAAATTGAAAATAAATTCAAAAGAACTTTGAATTTGATCCTTTGAAACTCCCAACTCATATTTCATATAATTTGAAGAAGTCATTTTATCTCCTCTCGTGAAAATCATTGAGTTGCTTAAAGTTTCTGAATTGAAATATTTCCAAATGAAATTCAATTATTTTCAAATACCCTTTCATTTAAAAATGGAAGAAGTCATATCATCTTCGCTCAAGGGTTTTGTATTTGAAAAGAATTTGAATTCATGGAGATCAGAAAGCAAATATGAAAGTTTGGGAAAGTCCTTTTATTCCCTCTCATTTAACTTTCAAAAGTTTCGAATTTCACTCACTTTTAGTCAATCAATCAAACAGTCAATCAAATCTATCTGTTTATTATAACATTCCAAAATTTAGAGTTTTGGGATGTTACAAACCTACCACCCTTAAAATGAATCTCGTCCTCGAGATTCGGAGAGGCTAGAAAGAAATAGGTTAGGGTTTGGGGGTCTCCTCAATATCCATCGATCATCACAGGGGTCTGGGGTGCTACCTTCCTTAAAAGCATGGTTACGGTTCCCTCGAAACTCATATACTTCATCCATATTGTTAACAGTGTCGGTCTTCTTAGATCTTCAGGATAATTCCTTATCCGGGCTCTTCCGGTAGTGGCATAACCTTACCACAATTTTTCTATCCTTTCATCTTGGTAAGGTTCTTCCGAGATTGGGTCTTTGTAGCTGACGGGTCTGGCGCCAAAACTAAACAACTATCGATATCTCATGGTGGTCAACAATTTGTGGTTTCTCCTGCAGGAAATGGGTCTGGGTGATCCTCACCGTATAACCTACGGTTGGCAAAGCTGCCTTGTACAAGGGAAAAATACCTATACCATTCTAAGGCTTAAACAAGGTTTTGATCGTCGTCTCTCTACTATAGGTAAGTCACTCAGATTTACCATCCCAGATAGCAAGGCGAATAATAAGAGTAAGTCGGTATGGTGATCAATCCATCCCGCACCCAAATCATTACCCTGTATACGGTTTAGTGAATCTCGCATTCTAACACTCGGTCATCCTCACAAGCATTACAGAATTTCTCTTGTCGATGAACCAAGTTCGGTTAAATCCATTAATTCTGCAAGCCAAACAAACATCTATCGTTCCTTCACAACTCTCAGGTTTTGCGTAACTCCTATAAGATCGTCTGCCGATAAACGTAACTTCTTCCAGGGTTTTTCCTTCAGCAAGAATGCGCTTGCTTCTTGGCAGGTCCTGGGGCCTGTGGGTATGGCCCATCTCATCACTTGTAGTCCTTGAACTTATCATCGGGCAACTTATCATTATTCCAACTTCCAACTTCCTAGTATTCTTAAATCCATCCAATTTGTATTGTCTTCCTTCCTTCTATCGGCACCAAACTAGGACATGATTACTCAGACTCATCATGGAGTTTCCATTGATCCATATTTCCGACATCATACCTCCTTTATATCCAATAGTAATTTATCTCTTCATCCTCGTGGAATATCCCACATACCGAGAAAAAAACTTATACTTATTTTGTCCGAAGTCCACTTCATGGAATATCATTATCCCTTCTAGGGTCAAGCGTCCTTACAGGGGAATATTGGCCATCTCTACATGGCACTTCTTCAACTGGGAAACGTGAAACACATCTTGAACTCCTGACAGTCCTTCGGGTGACTCCAACTTGTTGGCCACTTCTCCCATACGCTCCAAAACTCGGTATGGTCCTACAAATCTCGGGGCTAACTTTTCCTAACTCTAAATCGTTTAACTCCCCGCAGAGGGGACACACGAGGACATGCTCTGTCTCCAATTTCATAGACTACCTCCTTGTGTTTTTAAGTCTGCATAACTCTTCTGCCTGGACTGAGCTACCTTCAGTCTATCTCGAATCAACTTAACATTCTCTTCTGACTCCTTGATCATATTTGGTGCAAACAACTGACGGTCTCCAACTTCATCCCACACATTCTTGGGGTATCACACATATCGAGACAAAACTAGTATTCATTTTGTCCGAAATCCACTCAGTGGGTATCCTTATCTTTTCCAGGGGTCAAGGGTTCTTACAGGGTACTACCACCCTTAAAATGCACAAATCTTCCATATACCATATTTCTCATATCCTCATAATGGCCAAAATTCTTCTTCATAGAGTAACAACTCATAAAATCCATATCAGTACCAACGATGCTAACTTTATTCATTCTCAAATGATTACAATCTCTCGCTTTTCCATTACATGTCTCAACTCAACACCTCAATATAAAAGAAAATGTTCTCACTTCTACTACTCCATTTCCTTTGTTGCAAACTCAACTATCTAGCACAAGTTTCCTTCTCCTTGGGGCATTCTCTGGCAAAGTTCCCTGCTCCATTACAACTAAAACATATTACTTCTGGCAAGTATCGAGGTTTCCTTTTTGGGCAACTGTTGAGGTAGTGCCCTGACTCCTTGCACCTGTAACAGGTGATATGACTCAGGTTCCTCCTGGGCTCCAATCGGTTTCTCTTCCTAGACTTTTCCATTCCAATCAGGGCTTCTATTTCCCGTGGATCATATTCTACTTCCTCTGTCGGGAATTCTATTAGATCCCCATTCAAACAAATTTGGGAGATGTGTCCTTCTCCACATGAATAGCAAGACTTAGTGCAGGGTTTACTCGGGTCTTCTTTAGGTGTGTCCTCCATCTCTTCCTTCATCACAGCTTCTTCTAAAATTTCCATGAGGGCTCCTTTCATTACTTCTTTCTTCTGCTGGATGGTTCGTTGTACCATGGGGTAAATGTGACACTGGGCAGGATAGTGGGTAGTCCCTTCACACAAGAAACAAGTAATCTGCCTAGTTGGGCATTCTTCAACTGGGTGACTCCCTTCACAATTATGGCATTCATCCTTGTGTTCTTTATGGGTGTGTCCTATTTCTCCACAAATCTTGCATGCACAAGGTTTCTTCATATCCTTTCCATAAGGCTTCAACTTCTGGGACACAAGCCGAGACTTTGGCAGAGTCAACTTAAATTCTCTCCAAGTGGTTACTCCTTGCCATCCATTCATGGTTTGGTACATCCTCCACCAAGTAGCAGCACCTCTTTCAAAGCACTGAAGAGCATGCTGGGTCATATCATTTCCAACTATAAGGTTATTCTTCATGTGATCCTCCATGTTCTGAATCCATCGGTCTGTCTCCAATTGACTCATCGATCCAGAAGATACAAGCTCATCTCCATTCATCCTCTATTGGGTCCAAGGGTTTTGGAGTGAGATAAGAGAGAAAGAGAGGGATGCACACAATGCAAACAAAAGTTTTGAAAAGACAGATTTTATTTGTGGCGTCGGGAAAAACATCAAACAAATGACAGCTCACAATCGTTGCATCTAACATAGGTATAAAACAGGGGTTTGGTCTTCTAAAGGTCAATAAATCTTCAACGTCTCCAAACTCTTCAAGTCTTGTTCATGCCTCCAATGGCTTCTTCCGATCATGCTTGTCTTTCTCAAATCCTTTTGCTAGATCATTTCTGTTGTCGCAAAGTCTATCGTGATGTCCTTTAATATTTTTGGAGTTGCGTTCCAAACTTCTGAGTTTCATCAACCTCGACATGAGCCATGATCCTACTGTCCTTCAGTTCCTGACGAATCTTCGGTATCTCGAGGTTGTAGCTCCTCCAGCTTGGCTACTTCAGCTTTTGGTTCCTGAGTTCTTCACGAAATGCTTCCTTGTCTAATATGTCTTCCTGGAGCTCCATTTTAAACTTCTTGATGTACTACTCCAGATCCTGGTGATACATCGGCTAAGATTAAAACTTCATCTTACTAATAGGTGCTCCATCAGCCTTCTTCCATCAAATCCATTATGAAGAAATGCATCCTTAACTCAGCACGGTGACAATAGCACAAGCGGGCGATGACATCACGGATAACCGTGTTTCTGCTCTTGTCATTTCCATGAGCTATCATTCCATAGTTGATATCTCCTGCCTTAGGGTTTTCAAAACTTCGAGTTCTCATGCTCCTTGTTTCAGTCTTTCTCCGATACACCTTGATCTCGGGTATTGACAACTTCAATAGTCTACCAAGTTCCATAAGGGTAGCCTTCCTAGGTCATACAAATCTGGGAATTCTTCAGAGCCTTCAAATTCTCCTAGTCTTTGGAGTCTTCAACCGTTGTAGTTTCCATTATTCAGATGCACAGTAAAATCCTCTTCATTCTGAAGCGGTCTTAGTTGTCCAATATCTTGTACTTATTGGAGTATCTCATTAGTCGAATCTTCGTGTGGTCAAAAGGGAAAAGGGGTATGGTCTCACTAAAAGGGAATATTTGAATAAGCTCAGAAGAGAAGAGAGGTAAAAGGTCTTTTCTTGAAAGGGAAAGTTGTAGAGAAAAATCTTTGCTATGGCTTGCCAGTTTCTAGGGTCACGTCCTACAGTCAACATGTGCTCTGATACCATCTTGTAGCGACCCGACCCGAATGGATCAAGTCTCTGTGCTTAAGTGTCATCCTTGGATCGGTATGCTGACACACACAGTACTCGAGGATTTATAACAGAGGTAAATCGCATGTAAAAGTAACGCAAATACTATTACCTCAATCCAAAATAGCAGAAGTAACAAGGTTGTGGATTCCCATCAACACCAACGGCAAAGTTGAGTGTAGAAATAGTAACCCTAACGTATCACTTACTCGTCGTAAGATAATCCTGCAACATGAGACGTTGCAGCCATAGAGGGCCAGTACATTGAATGTACTGGCAAATTCACCATAGAGAATGATGAACAATGGCTATCACTACATGCATATTTGGCTGGTGGAAAAGCTCTATGGTTATAAGGTTTTTGCGAAAAGCCAATTTTCCCTACTGCAAAGGAATAAATTTTATTTAACTATCATGGTGGTTGTTGAACATTGAGAATGGTTGACAGCATTCTCAATCCCAATTAAAAGTAATCATTAACAACCCAACAAAATTAATTAAAGTAACACGATGAGATTCACATGATAATCCAAGTACTAGATACTCAAGATGTCCATAACCGGGGACATGGCTAACCATGATTAGTTTATACACTCTGCAGAGGTTTGCGCACTTTTCCCCACAAGACTCGATCTCCTCCGTTTGGTTTCTCGCACTACATGGTGTTTGAGAAGACGGATGACCGAGACATAGTCTTTCAGAAGCGCTAGCACCTTACGATCGGGTAGACCGTACCACCTACATCCCCTACATCTGCTAGTCTACCACTGTAAGAGTTCGCACGACTTAGTCAACTATGCTAGAGACCATAATAGCTTGTGGCTGCACACGGAAGTTTCTAGTATGAAAAATCTCATGATCCCTTTGAGCCTGGGTGGCAGTCCATAAAAAACAGGCAATCCTGGTCTACCCAGGTGCCTAGACAGGCAATCCTGGAATAACCAGGTACCTCAATCCACCCAGATGTGTGTTTAAGTTGCCACCTTAGATAAACCATTAATTAACAAACTCACATCTGTCATGAATATCACTCACCCAATCCACGTCTACGAGCATAGCATGGCAATGTAAGCATAACGTAATAGTAACTCCCAAGGGTTTGATAATAAACAGGTAATAGGTTCCTACCTCATCAACTACTTCCCAATACCCACATGTTATCAATTCCTAACCATGCAATGTTTGAGGGTTGAAACTAATGCATAAAACTGGGTGTTAAAGGGATATGATCAAAGTGTGAACTTGCCTGCAATGTTGATGAAGATGATTCACACTCAAAAATCTTGATAGCTCTACTCGTCACACTCTGGTCAATCTATCATAATCAAGCAATAGTAACCACACATAAGCAATCACTCAAAGATCGGAGAGAACAAAGAAAACAATTCGAAAAACGTTAAAACCAAGCAAATAACTCTTGCATCATAAAACAATTTCTAACAGTACAAAAATTATGTTAATTTGGCCTTATTAGAATGTTTAGGTCAAGAGCTTCGATTTGCAAAAAGAATCAACTGAAATGGAGCTACGAAACTCAAGTTATGATCAAACGAAGTTTGAATTCAAATTTGATCTAATTCAAATTTTAAACTTTTCAAAAACATGTTTGAGTTGGATTACTGGATAGAGGAGATCATAACAAAGACGTGAGCGTTGGTTTCGTTGGATTTGGACTAACGAGTAAAAAATTATGAGTGTTTGAAGTCCAGGGGCTAATTTGTAAATAAAATATCTACAAAGAAGTCCCTATCTAAAACTAATAGAAAAGGAAAAGACTAAAAAGCGAACGTTGGTTTTCTAAACCTGTCCAGCGAACGCTCTCTAAAAAAACCTAACAAAAAAAAAATAAAACCGGCTAAACGGAAGAATAAATCGACCGGGCGGTTTTATACCGGTTCACGTCGGTTCGTACGAAACCGGCGGCGGCTCAATGGGGAAAACTGGCGACGGCGGTTCGGCGAGGTGGTGGACTCCGGCGAGCTCGGCGCGGTAGCGACAACAGCAGCGGGCGGCGTCGGAGGCGCGGGGCGGGGCCGTGGGCGGCAGGCGAGGGCGGCGAGCGGCGAGGGCGGCGAGCGGCGCGGGCGGCGGCGCAGGCGAGCAGTGGCGCGAGCGGCGAAGTGAGGTGGCGGTGGCGGCGCGGATCTGCGGCGTGCGGCGGCGGCGAGATGTGGACTGCGGCGGCGCGACAACGGGGAGGAGAGGGGGTCCGGGCCTCGCCATTTATAGGCCAGGGGCGGCGGACGGCTTGCGGGAGGGGGCGCCGAGGCCGTGGCGGCGCCGGACTCCGGGGAGAGTCCCGGTCGGGGATGATGGGCGAGGTGGCGCGGAGCTGGGCCTTGGCCTAGCTTCGGCTGGGCCGGCCCAGTCGGATTTTTTTTGAAAAAACATTTCAAGACAAATAAAAATAATAAAAGCAAAATAAATAAAATATTATATAGGCATATAATATATCAAATTTTTCAGAAAAAGATTTTCTACGACATGAACATTTTTTAGCATTAAATGAAATTCACACAAATACAGATAAAATGAAGAGTGCTACTGGTCTATTAAAATCCAACAAAAATCATTTTAAAAATACCAAAATGATTTCAAATTATTTTTTCTCCAATTTTCTGTTGTAGGGAATCATGTTACCCTATTTTCCATATATTTTATTTTTGGAGAAAAATAATTTGAATAAAACTCAAATAACTCCAAATTGAAAATAAATTCAAAAGAACTTTGAATTTGATCCTTTGAAACTCCCAACTCATATTTCATATAATTTGAAGAAGTTATTTTATCTCCTCTCGTGAAAATCATTGAGTTGCTTAAAGTTTCTGAATTGAAATATTTCCAAATGAAATTCAATTATTTTCAAATACCCTTTCATTTAAAAATGGAAGAAGTCATATCATCTTCGCTCAAGGGTTTTGTATTTGAAAAGAATTTGAATTCACGGAGATCAGAAAGCAAATATGAAAGTTTGGGAAAGTCCTTTTATTCCCTCTCATTTAACTTTCAAAAGTTTCGAATTTCACTCACTTTCAGTCAATCAATCAAATCTATCTGTTTATTATAACATTCCGAAATTTAGAGTTTTGGGATGTTACAGGTATAGGTGTGTCAACATCATGCAAGCAATCATTCATGAAATAGTCCACTAGTGGGACAAGAGAAGCACTATCACCTATGTTGCCTTTGGAGCATCGCTCATGTGTTGTAGGTGAGGTGTCGAAGACCAAGTCGTGGTCATCTTCATCTTGATGGAACCATGTGGGGGGTGCATCATCGTCCACCATGGCCATTGTCGTCTCCATTGGAGGTATGGACTCGTCGAGGGTAGGCATGTCGTCATGTAGGAGACCTAGCACCAAAGAAGAAAACACACTAGGAGTAGAGGTTAAGTCGTTAGAAATCAAAGTGGCCTCACATGCCATGTCAACTACCTCACTCACTAAGTGTTGTGGCTCACTCACTCCCTCTCGGATGTTCTCACTCATATGGTTGGTGGAGTCACTCAAATGGCGCTCAACCTCACATAGGATGTGTGGCATGCTCTCAAGTCTGGGGCTAGTGGTGGTCACACTCATCCTCTCATAGGAAATGCTCTTAATGTAATGTATGGTGGAGTCACTCATGTCACTCATGTGGTGGTGGATCTCCTCACATGGCAATTGGGGCATCTCGTCACATGTCATTGTTGGAGAGATGTTGGTGCAAATGTCTCCATGCTCAATCATGTCGTGGTCGTAGCCGTGGATGAAGGCCGAAGATGGCACACCATCACTCTCCTCAAAGACCAAAGATAAGGTCTCATGAGCGGTCTCATAGCTTGACTCAGAGTATGAGTCCAATATGGGCGCCGTCTTCATGTTGTTGAAGAGGTTCATGCTCGTTGCCGTGGTCGTAGGGGATGGCCCTTGCTCGACCTTCTTGTCGCCGTCTTGTTGTTGGAGGCCCAAATGATGTGGCACCTCGTAGCTCGTCTCCATGACCGAAGGAAATTCCCATGCTCGGCCATCTTCCTTGAGGGGCTTCCGAAGATGGAAGTGTCTTCCTCGCTCGTAGTTGGCCGCCTTGTAGTTGAAGATGTTGATGTAGGCGAACTCATGGGAAGTAGGCGAAGATGCCCTATGTCCGAAGGCGAAGATGCCTTGATAGCACTTGGCGAAGATGCTGAAGAGGTTGTTGTAGCCGTAGCGTGCTCTTGGTGGTGCTTGTCTCGCGGTCTTCTCTTGTGGTCATGAAGTTTGGACTTGGCGTGAAGTAGGCTTGTTCGGACTTGTACGTTTGTGCGTGTTGAGCATCTTCATGATGATGATGTCGTTGTCATGCTTGAGCTCGTAGTAGATGTCGTTCGTCGTTGTTGTGCATAGGTTGCTTGGAGGTGACATGCCCTTCATGACGAGATGGATCACGAACGTTATGGTGGTCGCCATGGAGATGTGGACGTGGACGACTTGCGCTTGTGTCGCTTGGGTGCTCCGAAGAAGATCGATGTGCTTGCCGCCGCCTTGAAGATGACGAAGGGGAACTAGACTTGATCAAGGCCTGAATCTCCTCCATCCTTGCATCTTGCTCATCCTTTTGTGCAGAAAGCTTGTTGTCGATGTAGTCCCTTTTCCTCGCTTCGGAGTGGCGAATGTCAATGGAGAGGTTCTCGATGCGCTCTCGCAATCTTGATTGTGTGCCTTGCATTTGTCGTTGTAGATCGAAGATTGACGCTTTGGTGATGTAGTTGTTCACGCCGTCGTTGTTGTCGAAGACCGGAGATGAAATGCCTTGCCTATCCATTACAAGACTCGCGCAAATATGAGTGGAAGAAAGGAAAGAACTAGACCAATGTACCTTATCCAATGTTGAAAATGGATCAATGATCACTCAATAATGTATCAAGGAAATAGCACAATTGGTACCGGATCTTGTCAATTCTCACACCTACACAATTACGGCTTATGGTTGAGCTCGGTGAGGATAGTGGCACAAAAATTTAATGCAAAATGTTAGCAATAGTCAATAATGTTGGAAAATATTCACAAATTCGCAAGTGAAACAAGTAGACCAATAGCAATATGTGGCACATGGAAACACACACACTGATAGATAAATGGGGTCGTGCAACCAAGGAATGAGCACAAAATGTGGAATCCACGGAAAACGCTCGTGTTGCACAACTCAAGAGAGACGCTAGCACGATTGCTCAATAGGCGGATACGACATTTGTGCACAACCTATAAGATGCAAAATGTATGAGCTTTCTATCCCAAGTATGCTATGTGTATGATGTTCCCGTTGTTCTTCTCAAGATGATCCAAGATGATCGGATATGACAATCTTATGCGCAATGTGGTATGATGCTATGGCACTTGCTTACAAGCTCTTTGCTCTCTTTTCTTTTGCTTAAAAGCTTATTCTCTCTTTTTTGTATATGGCCACTTTGCGAAATGCACAAACCAAGATAGCGATTGTGTATATGCGGGAACAAACTTGAGGCACAAGGGATGATATGATACCGATATAATATGGTATGTATGCAATAGGAGGTGTAGATCACCAATGTGCACAAGTAACTTTGCCGGCAATACTCAAATGGCTAGTCTCGATAGGCAAGTGACGCAAAATGGGCTAGGGGTTATCAATGCAATTGCAAGGGTGATTGTACAATGGTGTCGTCGAGGTTACCGTCCTTGAAGATGGTGAGTGTCGGTGTTCTTGATGTAGATACCAAGATGATGGAGACTCATCCCTAAGTAGCCGAAACACCTTAGGAAACGGTAAAAACCGCGAACTCAAAATCTCAAGGGCAAAAGTCAAATGGTGGTAGCGGGATGCGGTGGTGGTGTTGCGGAAGCTCAATGGGAATTGCGAAATGCAATGATGGGTTATGCGAGTAGGCAATGCGGAAGAGGAGGGTAAGGTGGTGGAGTATACACGGTGTCGGAGTTGGAAGCTCGGTCCCTAAGTAGCCGAAACACCTTAGGAGACATAACTCACAACACAAACAAAATTGGGTTAAGTTGGGGGAAGAAGTGTATGGTGTAAGCCTATGCGGTAGTTATGGTGGTGGTGGTTGGTCAAGAAACAATCGTCCCTAAGTAGCCTAAACACCTTAGGAGACTCGAATCGCTACTCAAGCAACCACAAATGCTATAAGGAACAAAATTGGTTAGGTTGCGGAAGTTTGTGGTGGTTATGCGGAGGTTGTGGTGGAAGCCCTAGGCAAAGATGCCAAAGTTCCAAAAGTTTGATGGAGTAAAATGGTGATGGTACCTATCTAGTTGGATGGGGTATGTCAATAGCTACTCAACAAGCTAAAGAACGCAAAAATCGGACTCCGGATGTGGAAGTTATGGCCGAAACTGTGAAGCACTCGCGGCTGTCCTGGGGGGTCGTGCGCACGGGGGTAGGAGCCCGTGGGCACGGGGTCCCGTGCGCACGGTACATGTCCGTGGGCACGGGGTGTCCAGAGAGTTTTCGGGGGCCGGTGCGCACGGGGTCTGGGGTCCGTGGGCACGGGGTGGGCTGAAATTTCACGATTTCGTGGCGGAAAATGGAGATTTCTTGGGCGAAATTGGGGAGATTTTGCGGATGGATGGTGGGGAAAAGATGGAGAAAGCTAGATCCACTTGAAACCAAGCAAATCCATGGATCAAATCCAACAAAACATCATCAAAACCAATAAATCACAAAAAAATTTGGGGCTATTTTTGGTGGGGATTTTTGAAATTGGGGAAGAACACAACAAAACTAGGCTAGAAAACAAAGAGGGGGGCTCCAATTTTGTGAGAAACCATGGCTCATGATACCAAAATGATATAGGGTGGAACCCTAAGTGGAGATCTTTCATGAACTGGAGGGGGAATCCCCAAGAATAAGATGAACACAAGAGGGAAAACACTCAATTGACTAGATCCAATCACACATATGCTAGATCCAATCACACAAAGAGAGATACAATGATTCAAAGACAACAAAGGAAAGATAAAAGGAATGAGGTCTTGGTGATCCTATGATGGGGATCTATCCACTAGGGATCTTCTCCATAGGAGGTCTTGATCTATCCCCTAGGGATCTTCTCCATAGGAGGTCTTGATCTCCAATGGAGAGGTCTCTCTCTCTCTCAAGAGGAGGAGTGGTACAAGGAGCAAAGCTCTCATATGTCTATCATATCCTTTGCTAACCCTCAAAAATGGTCTAGGTACGGAATATATAGGTGGCTGCAGGTGAGGGACGAGGTGGATGAAGAGGAGGCCCAAACAGCAATCACAGCCGTCCATCCTATAGGGCCCGTGCGCACGGGGTAAGTTGGGCCCGTGCGCATGGTACAGGCCCGTGCGCACGGGGTAAGTTGGGCCCGTGCGCATGGGGGTCCCGTGGGCATGGTACAGGCCCGTGCGCACGGGGTGCTCCAGCGCCAGCTCTCTGTGTAGCCCATGCGCACGGGGTCTTTGAGGCCCGTGGGCACGGGGTCGCCTGGGAGGTGCAGATTTGATCTTTGTGCACTCCTTCCTTGTGGCCTTGGGGTCCTTCTCCTTGGCCTCCGGGAAGCTCCTTAGCTGCTTGGCGGCGGTCGCCCTCGTACCTAATGATGCACAACGTTCCATGGTAAGGTAGCGAGCAAGTCCCATAGATATTCATGTAAATCTTGAAGAGGAGCGGGTTCACCTTAAGTTCGGTAGGTCCACTTGGGGCTTGATGTGCTATGAAGGTGTACATGAAGATTGCCCAATCGGTGCGGCCGCTAGGTCTGGGGTGCTCACTGGGTCATGAGCGTGCTTGGACCTCCTCTCTCTACGAGGAGGCGAGTCGACCTCTTCTTCATCACTCGAGTCGTCGTTCTCCTCGTCCTCCTCTGCATTCGAGTGCCACCCGCCATTCTCGCCCCCGCTCGCCCCTTCCTCGACATTTTGCTCCTGCACTCCATTGGGCATCGAGTACATATCAATAAGAGCCTGAAAAGACAATGAACAAAAGAAATACAGTCGACCATCAACAAGATGTTACACAGTGAATCAAGAAGATACTTGACAATGCAGAATCATACCTGTTCCGGCTGGCGCAAATGGTCGAGTGGAATCACCCTCCTAGACCCCCGGGGATTATCTTTGTTGCCGGTGATTCCTCACAGCCACTTCTCCACCGTGTCTTCACTAATGTCCTCCGGGTGGATCCGAGTGGAATCCTCGAGTCCCGAGTACATCCACATCGGATGGTCACGAGCTTGGAGTGGTTGGATGCATCGACTGAGAAAGACCTCCAGCAGGTCCATACCAGTCACTCCGTCGCGGACAAGTTGGACGACCCGCTCGACCAACACCTTCACCCGTGCCTTCTCTTCCGGGATCACCCTCAAGGAGGAGGGCTTCTCCACTCGAGCCAAGGAAAAGGGGGGAAGACCAGTCGACTGACCCGGGGTCGGCTGGTCCTTGCAGTAAAACCAGGTCGACTGCCAGCCCCGGACCGAGTCAGGAAGGATCATAGCTGGGAAGGTGCTCTTGTTTCTCATTTTAATTCCAAGGCCCCCGCACATCTGTATCATGTGCGTCCTCTCGTCACTCGGGTTGTCCTTCTTGACCGTCTGGGAGCGACACATGAATATGTGCTTGAAGAGACCCCAGTGCGGTCGGTAGCCCAAGAAATTCTCGCACGTGGACACGAAAGCAGCGAGATACACGATGGTGTTTGGAGTGAAGTAGTGGAGTTGAGCCCCGAAGAAGTTCAAGAAACCACGAAAGAAAGGGTGGGGAGGCAAAGAAAACCCGCGATCGACATGAGTGGCGAGGAGGACGCACTCACCCTCCTGCGGCTGCGGCTCGGTCTCGTTCCCCGGGAGCCACGCTGATTGGTGAGGGATCAGTCCCCCCTCAACCAGGTCGTCGATGTCATCTTGACTGATTGTCGAGCGGATCCAGTCGCCCTGGATCCAGCCAGGCAGCAGGCCAGACCTCGACGAAGATCCACCCTGGCTGGTCTTCTTCCCTTTCGCCTTCACCGTCGCCTTCTTTGCATGCTCCAACGCCACCGTCTTCTCCTTCCCCATGGCAGCGAATCGAGTCCGAGCGGGGCTACGACACCGAGAGCTGAAGCAGTCACAATGGAGAAATCTGAGGAAGAAGAAGGAGAATGAGGGTGCACTGTTCAAAAGCCCGGTCCGGTGCCTTTTATAAGGACACTTCCGAGTGACTGACTTGTAGGCCCGGACGATCTTATCAAATCCCGCAACAGTCGCGCGCGTGATACGTGGCAAAAAAGGTGGCGCGGGGATCGAGGCGACCTGCCTAATCCGTCCCAATTACCACGGCCTCCCCCGCCCGGCGCGCTTCCCAAAATTCGAATCCCGCGAAATCCGCGGACAGCAGCACAACTTGACAAACGGAAGACATCCTCCGCATCATCACTCGGAACTCTTCAGTAAAAGTTCACTCGACAAAAACTAAGAATGGATCAAGGCGACTGAAAAAGAAGTTGGTGTCATCACCTCAGTTCATTGATCCAGAACAAGATATACTCATAGCACGAAAAATGATTCGGAAGTGTTCACAACTCCTTCCTCACTCAAACCCTGATCCATTCGGGGGCTAATGATGAAGCTATGTACCTAGGGTAGGGTCATGGATCTGTCCAAGATACCCTTCCCAAGGACATCTCTAAAGGAGCCAGAAGCATTCGAAGAAAAATCATCATCCACTCGACCATGAAGTTATGTTCCACTCGGCAGTCTCGAAGATACTCGACCGTATGGACAATCACTCGACTACCAGAAGATCTAGAGCCACTCCACTCTGCAACGGTCGGGAATTAAGTCATAGCTTTAATGGTCATTATGTATCCTTATTGCAGGCATTACTAGTAACGTCCCCATCTTTGTGTACCTTAAACCCTTTGTAACTAAGGGCGGGAGGGGTCTGGCGAATTCTATATAAGCCACCCCCCTTCTCAAGGACAAGGGTTCACACCCCCTGTAACACACACGCATATAATCCAGTCGACCGCCTCCGGGCTCCGAGACATAGGGCTGTTACTTCCTCCGAGAAGGGCCTGAACTCGTAAAACTCACGTGTACAACTCCTCCATAGCTAGGATCTTGCCTCTACATTCCTACCCCCATTCTACTGTCAGACTTAGAACCACGACAGACGCGATCGCACAAGCGGTGGCCACGCTGGCGGCCGATGACGGGAGCATCGTCAGCCACGCGTCCTACTTGCGCCGTCCAACGTCCGGCACCGCCGAGGTTGGGGACTCCTCCGAGGATGAGTAGGGCATGGGAGGCGGCAGGGCATGGTGTGCCAACTGGCCGGTCCATATCCTGTGTTCTACTCTTCCTCGCCGGAGACCGCACCTTCACTTCACGGGTCTTGAACCCCAGGAAATAAGCTGTCAATATTCTCATCTATGGTCACCTTTCTTCAGGAGAAGACATCTGAGCGGATGACCAACAAATCATTCGATGCGATGTTGGCTGCTTTTCACAAATCTTTCCCAGATGCGTCTGAGCTGCCACACACCTACAGTAAAATGAAGAATTTCCTTCGTGCAGTTGGAATTGGATATGATATGATCCATGTTTGTAAGAATAATTGTGTTCTATTTCGGAAGGATTATGCCAACTTAAGTGAATGCCCGAAATACAAATCATCAGGATGGAAAGATGGCGATGCTGTGAAGAGGATTCCTCATAATGTTCTGAGACATTTTCCAATTACACCAAGATTGCAGAGTTGTTTCATGATGCTGAAACAAGAGAGGATGTACTGTGGCATTCTAGGAACCAGGAGTACAGAGATCAGAATGTAATGAGCCATCCATCTCATGGTAGTGAGTGGAAAAGCTTTAATGATAAACACAAAGAGTTTGCTGCTGACCCGAGAAACATTAGACTTGGCTTAGCTTCAGATGGACTTAACCCATTAGGCCACCAGAGCGCCACATATAGCATGTGGCCAGTGCTTGCTATCCCTTACAACATGCCTCCAAATGTCTGCACCAAAGAATCAAACTACATGATGGCCTTGCTCATCCCAGGTCCAAAAAGTCCTGGAAAGGATTTTGATTTGTTCATGGAGCCTCTTGTGGAGGAACTTCAACATCTATGGAAGGGTGTTCTCACTCGAGACCTATATAGCATCCCACCAGCTGATTTCTTTCTGTGTGCTGTTATTATTTGGTGCATCCATGATTATCCGGCTTTGGGCACTATGCCAGGGCGAACAACACATGGTTACAATGCATGTGTTCGCTGTGATAGGAATCAGCTGTCATACGCAATACTTAGCAAGATCTGTAACATTGGACACCGCCGTTTCCTTGCCAAGGACAAGCCGCATCCTAGAAAATACCGAAGACATGTGTTCAATGCAAAGCATGAAAACCGTGATGCGCCAAAGAGGCTCACCGCCGATGAGTTGCAAGTGGAATTAGAGAAGGTCAGGCATATTACACCAGGAAACCATCCTGGTAATGGTAGCGGGAAAAGGAAGCGTGGCAGGGTAGAAGAGAGATTATTGTTTACCCACAGTTCCACTTTGTGGGACTTGGAGTATTGGAAAGATTTGGATCTGCGGCATAATCTTGATGTGTTGCACATCAAGAAAAAAATATGTGACATCATTATCGGCACACTTCTTAATGTTGAAGGCAAGACAAAAGATACCTTAAAATCTAGGATTGATTTGACACACCTGGGTATCAGAAAGGATTTGTAGGTGCAAGATGAAGGTAAACCACGGGATATGGCACCAACTGTGTACGTCTTGGACAAGGTAAAAAGAAAAGAATTCTGCGAGGTCCTGTCATGTGTGAGATTCCCACATGGATTTGCTTCCAACCCTGAAAGGAGAGTCAGTGCAAATGGAAACAAGGTACAAGGGTTGAAAACTCATGACTGCCATGTCCTACTTCAAAGGGTTTTACCTATTATCCTTAGAGGATTGGGCTGCCCTGACTTATACAGAGCAGTTGCAGAGTTGGGACAATTCTTCAGGGAACTCTGCAGTAGGAATATCAGGACAAATGCTTTGGAGCGTCTTAGAGACAAGATACCAACTATCCTATGCGACCTTGAGAAGATATATCCTCCAGCCTTCTTTGATGTGATGGTGCATTTGGCTGTTCATCTACCTGATGAGGCACTACTTAGAGGTCCAGTACAGTATGGCTGTATGTACCCTATTGAAAGGCGGCTAGGCACTTTCAAGGGCTATGTTAGGAACAGAGCTAGACCCGAGGGTTCCATTGCAGAGGCCTACATTGCTACAGAAGCGTTGACATATTGCTCAAAATACATTGAAACAGCTGATCAGCTTAGCAAAGAGGTGGGTGAAGACAATCCCGGGCTCAATGTTTTCGATTATTCTGTTCGAGTTAGAGGGAAGAGTCGACAAGAGGACAAACCTAAAGATTTGGAAAAAATGGTTTGGTATGTGTTGAATAACTGTCCTGAGATACTACCTTATATCAAGTAAGTGCAGTACTGCAGCTTATACATCATAATCTACTAAACTTGCAGCACATTCTTATATATTTAGATGTTTGACGCGATCACTATGTTGTGCAACATCTACAAAGAGGAGTTACTGCCGCAAAATTCAAGAAACATTGACAAACTGGTTATGGCAGGATTTGCGAAATGGTTCAAGAACCATGTAAGCTTTTGAAGTGCATTGTCAGTTTTTTAAATATATTGAGTACATAAGATGATCAGCTTGTCTATTTTCTAACCATAGGTTAAGAAGATACGGGAGGATGGGCAGGCAGTTGATGATGCCCTTTACTCACTAGCAATGGGTCCTGATACTCGGGTAAGACATTATGAATCTTGCGTTGTTGGAGATGTGCGCTACAACACCCTTGCATGAGACAAAGGCAGGAAGACACAAAACAGTGCCATCATGAGCACGGATACGTATGACAAAGAGACAACTGAAATGTATGCTAACATAACAGACATTGTTCAGTTGCAGTATATCTCCAGCTTTGAGGATCATCGGTGTGTGGTTCTGTTGTGCTGTCGTTGGTATAACCTGTTTTCCAGGATCGCAAAACCCAGAGCTGATGATTATTTCAAATCCATCAATGTCAAGGCGGCGTACCAGACCAACGAGCCTTTTATTTTGGCAAATCAAGCAACACAGATATTTTTGTTGGAAGACACATTTGCACGTAGCGATGACTGGAGAGTATTGCAAAGGTTTGAGCAGAGGAATTCGTTTAATGAAGTTGCACAACAAGATGATGCTTACACTGCTCCTGATGTACAAGATAGCACAGATGTTCCTAATATCTTTGAGAACCATCACATCAATGACGCCGGTGAAAAGATTGCCTGTCGTGCTGTGGACATACAAGAGTTGATCAAGAAGAAGCCAATGTTCGAGGACGTTGAGGACGAGGAGGAAGATGACACCGTGGGGAATTATGATTCAGACTAATACACATGGCGAAGATGTTGATGCTGCTGCTGCGGATGATGATTACATTGCTTTTGTCATATTTGCCTATCAGAAGATGTTTTTTTATCTACTATGTGAAATTGTGTTTGCTATGACAACTGAAACCTGATGAACATGTTGTTTAGTATTTTACCGTGAGAACATCACTTGTTATGTATGCTAATTTGTGTTTGGTGGTTGTATGACAACTAAAACATGATGATATTGTTGTTTAGTTGTACTCATATTTGGCTGTGAAACTTGAATTTGATGACATAGTTTGCTGTTGGGCTGCAATTTGCTCGACGTCTTCAAATGAGAACAAAGCTGACCCGACAGGGCCTCTGCTATTTATTTATTTATATGAGCAAAAGGGGATACCCCATGATTTCCGTTAATAGAAATCATTAGATGTTCAAAACACTACGCCCAGCCTGCTACACAGGTTTCATTCATTACTAGTTTCAGCAAAGTGCTCATGTCGTAGCCACTGAATACATCACGAGTCCTACATACACTGCAAATAAAGAGACAATCATCCTACAGAGCACATCGATTTTGCCCATTATCTTCACAAGCTCTTTCATCTCCTCATTGCTGTCAAGGCCATTCCGCAGCTGTTGCTTGGCCATGATCAGAGGAACTGCATCTTTAACCTTCTGCTCTGCATCTTCCTCTTCTATCGTTCCTTCAGTTACTTGTCCAACACCCCAACCTGCTGGTATTGGGATTCCTCGGCTAACCAAATAATCAGCGTAGTTGCATTCCCCCACATCAGCAACTTCCCAGAAATACAAATCACACGAATCTTCCCTTTTCTGCGTGAATCAAATTGTAAGATCATCAACCAAACTATTAAAAAATCAGCAACTGAAAGCAGCAGAACAACACTTAAACATATTATTACCCCATGATTCGGGAATTTGTAGAAGACTCGGCCAGGGTTGCGGATTGTGGTTGAGACGCGACGGATGACTCTGCATGATTTGCAGAAGTGGCACCACACCAACGGCAGCGGGTTGCGATGAGCAATCGGCTACGGTGCGCATGCCGACGGGGGTGTGATGAGACCCACAGACGATGGTACGGGTGGCGACTTGGCGCATATCTGGTTGTTGCATGCTGAAGAGTAGGTGGACGAGCAGCCAGCGGACATGGTTGCTACGGCCAGAGTTTCTGATGCTAGGCAGAGTAAGTAGAGAAGAGGAGAAGCGAACGTTGGATATGTCAATTTCATTACTTGCAGAGTAGCATAGCACCATATATAGTCATAGTCTAGGTTTGGATTCGAACCAGCTACAGGAGCACGTCTTTCTTTTTTCTAAAACTCAGCAACGTCTCTTTACTGGTACACTAGCTTGTTCTGTACGCCTTCCCAAGTCTTTGATTTTCTTTCCCTTTTTTTGCGAGGAAGGAAGGAGGACAAAATTGAGAGTTCCTGGGACTCGAACCCAAGACCTCTCGGTTGAAAACCAAGGGTGCTAGTCACTTATGTGGCGAACGTTCCCTGTGAGGAGGATGGCAGACGAACGCATTTTCCTCGCAGTTTTCTTCCTATATATAAAAAAGTATGCTACTTGGTGTCTTCTTAGTCAACAAACGATTGTGCCAACCTTGACCGTTGGATTGACATTCAACGTCTGTCACGTTTCTTCAGTCTCTTCTTCCTCGAGCCGCCAAAGCCAAACCAGCGCCGGCGGGACCGCCTGCTCCCGCCTCCCACGGCTGGCTGTGATCTTCCCCGGCTCCTGTCCGTTCCCGTCCGAGGCCTCACCATCGTCCTCCGCCTTGGTTCGCTCGCCGCGGCGCCGCCCTCCGGTGTTGTCAACATGGTCAACAACTGAGAGGAATACGGAGATGACTATACATGGTGAGGATGACAGTAGGGACCCAGCAGCGTGTGCAGTAATTTTGTTTTTTGGGACGGAGAAGGGTATCAACTGGGTTGTGCCGGACACGTGGCCCGTCTAGCCCAGGCTTTTATTTCATATGTTTAGCACTTGACCAGCCCAGTTTGTTTTTTTCCTTTCTGAAAATGGCTAGCCAGCTATTTTGTTTTTTGCAGAATAACCAACGTAGGCCTACTTGCTTTTCTACGCCCTACTGGGCCAGAAATCTTTCAAGAAGAGGAGGGATGCATTTTGCCCAAAAATGGGCTATAAGTAATAAGAAATGGGCTATAAGTAATAATAAATGGGCTGTAAAATGAAAAAATACAGCAAATAGGCAATTAGTTCCAAAATACTGTTTTCTTTCGGATTTGATATTTTTAAATTTCATTGTTTTTGTGCGGGTAAAATTTCATTGAATTTAAATTAAGGTATATTTAGATTTAAAATTAATTTGAATCTGGCTAGAAATTTCGGGCTGTATGCTGTTTGGGACAGATTTGGAGGCTAACTTGTGGGTCTACTAGGTTGACGTGTACTTTGGCTTTGTCAACTTAGTCTTCTTCAATATCTGATCTTCTTGCTCCAGCCGCCCAAACCAGCTCCGGTGGGACTGCCTGCTCCCGCCTCCCTTGGCCGGCTGTGCTGCCGCACAGGCCGCACCGCCCCACCCTACTTCATTGCTGGCCAGGCCATTCCTCTACTCACCCACACCTCCTGTTATTTTCCGGCGATGGCAGCCGGACCAGTAAACCCTTGTACTCCCCACCGCGTGTGATGTAGGGTAGAACCCTAGTGGCCCGATCTTTCACGAAAGGAGCGGATCCCGTGAAGAACGCGAAGAACACGAGGAGGGAAACGAGGGGAAAATCACGAGGGGAACACAAGAGAACACTCAAACCAACAAGTATGATCACACATGTGCTAGATCCTCGAAACACAAAGAGAGATACAAGATCCAAAGTCAACAACGGACGATATAAGAGGTAACCTGTTCTTCTCTGTGAGGAGGTCTTGAATCCACAAGGGGATCTTCCCTTAGAAAGGGGGCTTGAATCCGAAGGGATCTTCTCCGCAAGGAGGTCTTGAATCCAAGGTGGATCTTCTCCGTAGAGGCCGCGGTCTCTCTTGTGGTGTAGATCCGATATGGATGAGCGTAGCTCTATCTCTCAAATGAGCTAAACCAACGCTAACCTAGAAAGGAGGAGCGAGAGGTCTATTTATAGTCTTAGTGCAAAAGAGGGTGAAGTGAAGGGGTACATGGGCCTCAGCCCGCAACTGGACACAGCCAGGTACCATACGTCCGCTGGGGACCGGTCGTCCGGTGGCTCGTGGGCGGCCGGACGTCCGGTAGGGGCCGGTCATCCGCTTGTTCTGGCTCGGATGCTGGTGTAGCGGATTTCCGGTCTGGACCGGTCGTCTGGTCGCCGGTCGTCCGGTGGCGTCGGACGTACGCTCGTTTGGCTCGGGTGCAGGGAAACCGGTCGTCCGGTCTGGACCGGTCGTCTGGTGGATCTTCAGGCACCGGACGTCCGGACCCGACCGGTCGTCCGGTGGCTGGAGCTTCTTCGACAGCTCTTCTTCTTGCGTCTTTGTTTCCATGCTTCCCTCGCGGATGGTGTAGGTGTTCCTTGGCACTTGCACTCCTCCACGTCGTCCGCAGCGTTCCGACAATACCTATGAATGCACACGGGAGAAGTGTCAAGTAGTATACCATCCTCGAAGGGGTCAAGTGAGCACGTGTAAAGGATATGATTCACCTTTGAGTATGTGAAGTAGAGGTCGCACGTGTCACTTTCCAAACGGACTCTTGACAAGGTGATGTCCGTAGGATGCTCCGCATCATCTCCCCTCCCTTGGGAAAGATCCGACCTCGGATCGAAAGCCAAATTACCATGGGAAAGAGATGGCTTCGCCGTGTAGGAGTGGACGTTCACCAAGTAGTCGTCATCTTCAAGCTTGAAGTGCGCACTCTCCAATGTCGCAACATCTTGGGATTCCTTCAAAATGAGCAAGGACAACAAACACTTGGAAAAATGAATTTGGTTAGCGTTAGTGCAAAACCAAGCATTCAAGAGGCGATTCACCAAACAAGTGTCGTCATCATGCGAAGCATATGGTTTGACAAAGGATAGTGACATGGCATGTAAGAACATAAATTTTGCACAAGCAAAGATATCATGGGGACAAGCATGTAAATGGTTGTCATAACCGCATGAAGTGAGCAAGTATGAATCATTGGTGATGCAACAATGCAAGCAATCATAGGAATCAAGTCGTGCAAGCTAGTAGTGCAAAGATGCAACATACTAGAGGAAAGCATGGCAATCATGTCATGTGAGCAAATAATAGTCATAGGCAATGTACATGCCATATCGCAAGCACGAACACAAAGCAAGATCATAGTATCATCATAGGCATGGGGCACAAAGCAAACATGGCAATAACAAGCAATGTCTCCACCAAGCTTGCAAATACACATACAAGTATGAGAATCAATCATCATGTGTAATGCAAAGCATGGGTCACGAATGCATGGCAAAAGCATAGTAATGAGCACATAATGCAAAGTGAACATGGCAAGATGGGCATAGAGTATGTAGTGGACAATAACCCATAGCCAAGTTAGGGTCATGTAGAAGAAATGCGCGAAGACTTTGCGCGAAGAGAGCGGTGGGAAAGACAATCCATGGGATCCCAAGTCATCATTGCTCTCTAGAGCTTGTTTTGTCAACTCGTGGGATTGCGAGGTTGACAAGAATTCATGGGTACCTACACAAAAGAGACACAAACCGAAGAAATTGTGTGTGTGGTAAATGTACACATCATCCATCATGATGTGTATGTGCATGTGAAAGTTAGCACAAGATAAGCGTTGCTCAAAGAAATTTGATGCATGGTATAAGAACATGTCATCCATAATGAAAGAATAGTTATTGTGTATAACACGATGGGGATGCAAATTGAGCATACAAGTATAAGGATCATGCAATTGATGGGAGTGATCAAAATTTCCTAAAATGTATGAGGAAACTATGGGGGTCTCCTCATGAGCAATAATGGGAACATCATATGGAGAAAATGGACAGTATCCAAAACAATGCATATCCGAAGCTAGGTGGTTATGGCATGGTATATGAGATAAATGATGCAAAGGTAGCATGTCAATATCATCACAAGAGAAACAAATGCTAATAACCATAGGCTTGCCATCTATGCCATAAGTGCAAATTGGGTTAATTTGAATGGCATATGCATAGTCACTATGAAGAGATTGCAAATATGACATATGATTAATCTCATGCATAGCATATGACAAGTCAAGCGGATTGGCAAACATGATGTGCCCGAGAGAATTAGCACAAGAAATCCTATGTAACATGGCATCACAACTAATAGACTCCACATGGCAATCATCATACTCATCATAAATGGGTAAATCATCGCATGGGGAAATCATACTAGCATGAAGCATGTCAATAGGGGGATCAACATCATGCAAGCAATCAATGTCATGAATGTCCACTAGTGGGACTAGAGCATCACCGTCACCTATGTTACCATTTTCATTCCACTCAAATGGTGTAGGTGAGGTAGGAAAGACCAGATGGTGGTCATCTTCATCTTGATGGAACCATGTGGGGGGTGCATCATATTCCACCATGGCCATCGTCTTGTCCAAAGGTAGGACAAAGTCGTCGAGAATTGGCGTGTCATCATATAAGGGATCTAGCACCAAATGAGAAGACACAATAGAGGTAGAGGTCAAGTTGTTAGCGTTGAAAGTGGCCTCGCATGACCTATCAACTATCTCACTCTCTCTATGTGGTGGTTCACTCACTCCCTCATGGTAGGTGCACTCAATGTCACATATGGTGGAGTCACTCATCTCACTCAAGTGGTGGGGGTTGTGGCTCTCCTCACATGGGAATTGTGGCAACACATCACATATGGGGCTAGTGGTGAAGTCACTCTCACTCTCAATATGGTGGCTAAAGTCACTCAAATCATCACATGTCTTCGTGGTTGAAGGGAAAATCCCATGCTCAACCGTCTCGTTGTCGCCGCCGTGGATGAAGGCCGAAGATGGCACATCATCACTCTCGCCTCCTAAGATGGAAGCATCATCCTTGCTCGTCACCATGTCACTCGCCTCCAAAGCTTGGTCCTTGAGGGTCTCCGTAGTCGTACTTGTCGCCGCACCGTCTTGAAAAAGAGTCATGTGGGACTCGGCATCATCAATGCCACAAAGAGGGATGGCGGTGAAGTCGGACTTGGGAGCATCATCTTGGAGCTCGTCGAGCTTGGACATCTTGGTGGTACTAGCCTCATGCTCGTTCTCATGGAGCTTGGTCGTCGCGAAGTGAGCTTGGGGTGGAGAAGCTTTGGCCTTCATGAGTTGTAGTTCTCAAGGAAGATCGTCTTGGAGATGCCATTGTGCAATCCCATCATGAAGTGGAACTTCATCGAAATGGGGTCGTCCACGCCGGCTCGTCAGAAGGCAATCTTCATCTCCTTGAAGTACTCGTCGACGGACTTGGATCCTTGGATGGTGTTCTCCAATTGGCGTTGAAGTTGTTCCGTGTAGGTTGGAGGCACAAACTCTCGCCACAAAGCTCTCTTCGTCTTGGGCCAACTCATGTCGTAGCTCTCCGAAGGTGTGTGAAGCCACCATGTGGACGAGTAGTCGTGGAAGTTCCTTGTGGCGCGCTTCACTTGATCTTCGGGAGGGACTTGATGTAGCTTGAGGTAGTCGTCCATCAAACGCTCCCACTCGATATACTCCTCGGGTTCTTGAGTCCCATAGAAAGGAATCGTATGGTCGATGTCGAGGTCGTAGTAGCTCGTGGAAGTCGCAGACTTGAGCTTGGGGAGCTTCTCTTGAGCGTAGTCTTGAGGTGCTTGGTTGCGAAGATGCCATATATCCAAAGGCGAAGATGCCTTGAAGTCGCTTGGCGAAGATGCCAAAGTGGTTGGTGTAGCCTTAGCTCCGTCTTGGTGGTGCTTGTCTCGCGGTCTTTTCTTGTGCTCAAGAAGTTTGGACTTGGCGTGAAGTAGGGCTTGTTGGGACTTGTAGGAAGGCGTGTCTCGAGCATCTTCATGATGATGTTGTTGTTGTCGTGCTTGAGCTTGATGTAGATGTCGTTCGTCGTCGTCGTGCACATGTTGCTTGGAGGTGACTTTCCCTTCATGACGAGGTGGATCACAAACGTGATGGTGGTCGCCATGGAGATGTGGACGAGGACGACTTGCGCTTGCATCATTTTTGCGCTCCGAAGACTTGTGACTTGAACGTCGCCGCCTTGAGGATGATGAAGGGGAAGAACGGTTAATCAACAAGGTCCGAATCTCCTCCATCCTTGCATCTTGCTCCTCCTTTTGTGTGGAAAGCTTGTTGTTGATGTAGTTGTACACGCCATCGTTGTTGTGGAAGACAGGAGATGAAATGCCTTGCCTATCCATCACAAGATTCGAGCCAATATGAGTGGAGAAAGAGAAGAACGAATACCAAATGTACCTTGACCAAAGTTGAAAGTGGATCAATGATCACTCCAATGTGGACAAGGAAATAGCACAATTGGTACCAATTCTTGTCGGTTTCTCACACCTACACAAGTAAGGATTATGGTGGAGCTCGGTGAGGATAGTGGCACAAAAATTTAATGCAAAATGTTAGCAAGAGTCAATAATGTTGAAAGAGATTCACAAATTCGCAAGTGTAACAAGTAGACCAATAGCAATATGTGGCACACGGAAACACACACACGGATAGATAAATGGGGTCGTGCAACCAAGGATGAGCACAAAATGTGGAATCCACGGAAAACGCTCGTGTTGCACAACTCAAGAGAGACGCTAGAACGATTTCTCTATAGGCGGATACGACACTTGTGCACAACCTATAAGATGCAAAATGGATAACTTTCTATCCCAAGTATGCTATGTATGTATGGTTCCTGGTGTTTTTCACAAGGTGATCCAAGATGATCTTATATGCAAAATGGTATGATGCTATGGCTATTGCTTACGAGCTCTTTCGTTTTCTCTTTTTCTTTGCTTAAAAGCTTATTCTCTTTTTTTGTATGGCCACTTTGCGAAATGCACAAACCAAGATAGCTATTTTGTATATGCGGGAACAATCTTGAGGCACACGAGATGATATGATACCAATATGATATGGTATGTATGCAATGTATGGTGTAGATCACTAATGTGCACAAGTAATGTTGCCGGCAATACTCAAATGGCTAGTCTCGATAGGCAAGTAACGCAAAATGGGCTAGGGGTTATCAATGCAATGGCAAGGGAAAATAAAATGGAGGGGTACCACGATACCAAGATGATATGGAGGTTACCGTCCGTGTCGATGATGAGTGGCGGCGATCTTGATGGAGATACCAAGATGATGGAGACTCGTCCCTAAGTAGCCGAAACACCTTAGGAGACACAACTCACAACACAAACAAAATTGGGTTAAGTTGAGGTGGCGGAAGTGTATGGTGGGCAAGGTTATGCGGAAGTGGTGGTGGTGGTTGATGAAGAAGCAACCGTCCCTAAGTAGCCTAGACACCTTAGGAGACTTAAATCACTCCTCAAGCAACCACTAATGCGATGGGGAACAAAATTGGTTAGGTTGCGGAAGGCTATGGTGGTGTAGCGGATGATATGGTGGAGGGCCTAGGCAAACTTGCCAAATTTCAGAAAATTTGATGGAGTCAAATGATTTTGGTGGTATTTTTTTGGGAAGGAGGATGTCAAGAGCTTCTCAACGAGCTAAAGAACGTCAAAATCGGAGTTCGGATGAATTAGTTATGGCCAAAACAAAATTTTAGCGAAGTCAATTTTTACAGGTAGCGGACGTCCGGAAATGGACGGATGTCCGGTCGCCAGACGTCCGGTCGGGTCGGAAATCCGCTAATTTCAGCTCGGGTTAGGGGTTCCGGTCGTCCGGTAAGGTCGGACGTCCGGTGCTTCCTGGGTCTCCGGACGTCCGGTAAAGTGAAGGTCGTCCGGTGGGTCTGGGTCAACGCGAGATGCGAGTTTTGAGACGCGATTTTGGGCGGAATTTGGGGGTTTTGGGGTCAAAATTGATGAGATTTCATGGGTGAAAGATGGGGAAACTTGGGGAGATGCTAGATCCACTCGAAACCAAGCAAATCCATGGATCAAAATCAACAAAACATCATCAAACCAACAAATCACAAAAAAATTTGGGGCTATTTTTGGTGGGGATTTTCGAATTTAGGACAAAATCAAGCAAAAGAAGGCTAGAAGACGGTGGGGGAGGCTCCGAAATCGTGATCAACGTGGCTCATGATACCAAGATGATGTAGGGTAGAACCCTAGTGGCCCGATCTTTCACGAAAGGAGCGGATCCCGCGAAGAACGAGAAGAACACGAGGAGGGAAACGAGAGGAAAATCACGAGGGGAACACAAGAGAACACTCAAACCAACAAGTATGATCACACATGTGCTATATCCTCGAAACACAAAGAGAGATACAAGATCCAAAGTCAACAACGGACGATACAAGAGGTAACCGGTTCTTCTCCGTGAGGAGGTCTTGAATCCACAAGGGGATCTTCCCTTAGAAAGGGGGCTTCAATCCGAAGGGATCTTCTCCGCAAGGAGGTCTTGAATCCAAGGTGGATCTTCTCCATAGAGGCCGCAATCTCTCTCGTGGAGTAGATCCGATATGGATGAGCGTAGCTCTATCTCTCAAATGAGCTAAACCAACGCTAACCTAGAAAGGAGGAGCGAGAGGTCTATTCATAGTCTTAGTGCAAAAGGGGGTGAAGTGAAGGGGTACATGGGCCTCAGCCCGCAACTGGACACAGCCAGGTACCGGACGTCCACTAGGGACCGGTCGTCCGGTGGCTCGTGGGCGGCCGGACGTCCGGTAGGGGCCGGTCGTCCGCTCGTTCTGGCTCGGATGCTGGTGTAGCGGATTTCCGGTCTGGACCGGTCGTCCGGTCGCCGGTCGTCCAGTGGCGTCGGACGTCCGCTCGTTTGGCTCGGGTGCAGGGACACTGGTCGTCCGGTCTGGACCGGTCGTCCGGTGGATCTTCAGGCGCCGGAGGTCCGGACCCGACCGGTCGTCCGGTGGGTGGAGCTTCTTCGACAACTCTTCTTCTTGCGTCTTCGTTTCCACGCTTCCCTCGCGGATGGTGTAGGTGTTCCTTGGCGCTTGCACTCCTCCACGTCGTTCGCAGCGTTCCGACAATACCTATGCATGCACAGGGAGAAGTGTCAAGTAGTATACCATCCTCGAAGGGGTCAAGTGAGCATGTATAAAGGATATGATTCACCTTTGTGTATGTGAAGTAGAGGTCGCACGTGTCACTTTCCAAACGGACTCTTGACATGGTGATGTCCATAGGATGCTCCGCATCAGCGTGGGAAACCATTGCCGAGTCTTCCCCGGCTCCGTGTCGTTCCCTTCCTTGGCCTCGCCGTCATCCACCGCCATGTTGCTCTCGGCGCGGCCTGGTCAATGTGGTCAATGAACGACATCCATCGGCCGTGGACTGTACGCGTAAAATAATGATTCCTCCACCTGACAGTTGGGACCCACTGGAAGGGCCTCTGTATTTCGCGAAAAAAATGTTCCCCCATTGACATGTCGGACCCACCGGCTATATCTTCGCACGCAAGGAAGTGCCTCCTTATTACGCACAAAAAAATGAATACCCCCTGCTAGGTGGGACCGACCATAGTGGGAGGATGACTTGTGGGCCAACTAAGTTGACGGGGATGGAGGGCTTTGTCAACTTAGTCAATATGAACGATTCTAGCTCCAGTGACCGTACGATGTCCATCCAACGGCCGTAGTGCTTCTTCAACCTCTGGTCTTGTTGCTCCAGCCACCCAAAGCAGCGCCGGTCGTGCCGCATGCTCCTGCCTCCCATGGCCGGCTGTGCTGCCGCGGAGGCCTCACTGCCCCTACTATTCCCACCACTGGCCAGGCCCTACGGCAACGGCAGCCTCACACCGCAGCCGAACCAATGAACCCTCGTACTCCTCTCCGCGCGGGCTTCCACTGCCGCGTCTTCCCCGGCTCCGCGTCGTCCCCTTCCTAGGCCTCGCCGTCGTCCACCGCCGTGGTGCTCTCGGCGCGGCCTGGTCAACGTGGTCAAGGAACGACTTCCATCGGACGTGGACTGCATGTGGAGAGGCTGACAGCTGGGTCCACGGCCGCAGCAAGGAAGTGCCTCCTTATTATGCGGAAAATAATGATTCCTCCACCTGACAACTGGGACCCACCAAACGGGCCACTGTATTTAGCGGAAAAAACGTTTCCCCCTGACTGCTGGGACCCACCAGCTTCATCTTCGCACGCAGGGAAGTGCGTCCGGGCAAAAAAAACGATTCGCCCCCTGACTGCTGGGACCCACCAGCTGACCTTCGCACGCAAGGAAGTGCATCCGGGCAAAAAAATGATTCGCCCCCTGACTTCTGGGACCCACCGGCTACATCTTCGCACGCAAGGAAGTGCGTCCGGGCAAAAAAAAATGATTCGCCCCCTAACTGCTGGGACCCACCAGCTACATCTTCGCAGGCAAGGAAGTGCCTGACAGTCGGGACCCACCTGGTCGAAGCGTACGCAGCGTTGTCATTCTGGTCGCGAACGTGTACGTACATACTGGTCGATGTAGAGGCGCGCACGTGTCGTAGTAGAGGCGCGCACGTGTCGTAGTAGAGGCACACACGTAGCATGTACACGTACGTACAACGGCCAGGGTGCAAGAAAGAAAATACGGCCACGTATGTGTACATACGGGCGGGGTCTCGAACGCCTACTCGCGCATACGTACGGCCAGGGCTCGTGTACATGGCTGGGTCAGAACGGAGAAACAACGTCGTCGTCGTGTTCATGGGGAGGCAACGGAATGGGTCGTGTTCATCGGGAGGCAACGGAACACGTGGGAGCCAACCGGCTGGGTCGAAACGGAATGCGTGGGTGTGTTCATTGGGAGGGCTTGGACGGAACAGGTGATGGAAATGAGGCCTGGCATACCGCAAAACAGAGGAAACGGACCTCCTACGTTTGAAACGGGGTCCTGTTGATCGGGAGGGGTGTGGCGTACCGCAAAACGGAGGAAACGAACCTCCTACGGTCAAAACGGGGGTCTTGTTGATCGGGAGGGGTGTGGCATACCGCAAAACGAACGAAACGGACCTCCTACGGTCGAAATGGGGGTCCTGTTGATCGGGAGGGGTGTGGCGTACCGCAAAATGGACGAAACGGACCTCCTACGGTCGAAACGGGGGTCCTGTTCATGGGGAGGGGGTGTGGCGTACTGCAAAATGGGGCTCCACGGGATACTGTTCATCTCCACCGCTGACCTCCTCTAGCCTCCACAGGCTACCGGCAACCTCCTCCAGCCTCCACGGGCTCCTGTTCATCCAGCCTCCACCACGCGCTACTCCACCAGCTACTGTTCAACCACCCCTTCACGGGCACCCCTCCACTGTCTACTGTTCATCCAGCCCTCCAAACCACGGGGTCCTATTCAACCACCCCTCCATGGGCACCCCTCCACCGTCTACTGTTCATCCAGCCCTCCACACCACGGGGTCCTGTTCATCCAGAGGCAACGCCACTGCTCACTATTCATCCAACCCCCCCGCAACGCTCACTGTTCATCCAATCGATCGGCTTCAGTTAGCAGCAGTAGCGAAGGAATCGCTCAATCGAGTTCAGTTAACAGCCATCGATCGATCGCTCGGGTTCAGTAACACATAGCCTGCAGTGCAATCGCTCGGGTTCAGTTAGAGCCCAACGCCTCGCTCGGGTTCAGTTAGAGACAACGCCTCACACACACGCGCGTACGTGTACGAGAGAAACACGCATCGCTCGGCCCTCGACCTTCCACCGTAACCGGGAACTCCCCGAAATTTTCCTCCCCCTCGCTTCTACCATGGTTTTTTCCGTCATGAATGGCCCAAAGAATGTCATGCAGCTGTGTCTCCGGCCTGCCCAGGACGAAAAGCCCATTTTCTGTCATGATTTTTTTTCCATAGAAGTAGGAGCCCACCACATCTATGATGATACCAGGTTTTGTCACAATTATCGTCATAGAAGTGTCATATGTATGACAGAATTTTTTTTGTTCGTCCCAAAATGTCACGGATGTGTCTTTTTTTGTAGTGATCGGTGTTGTCATTGTTGTTTCGACGCTTGTGCCTGTTGCGTCGGGACGTGTCATTGCTATTTCTGGCCTCAGAGGTGTCGGCGTTGCTTGCATTGCTTTTGCTACGAGCCAGCCAACTATCTTCGCCCGCACAAAAGCGGGTCATGAGTTCCGTGAGGGCTGCCATGGACTTTGGCTTTCCTTGGCCGAGGTGGCGGGCGAGCCATTCGTCACAGATGCTGTGTTTAAAGGCCGCTAGGGCTTCGGCATCCGGACAGTGGACGATCTGGTTCTTTTTAGTTAGGAACCTAGTCCAAAATTTCCTGGCTGACTCTCCGGGCCATTGAACAACATGTCTTAAGTCATCGGCGTCTGGTGGCCGGACATATGTACCTTGGAAGTTGTCGCACAAGGCGTCTTCCAAATCCTCCCAGCTTCCAATGGAGTTTTCGGGCAGACTGTTTAACCAGTGCCGAGCTGGCCCTTTGAGTTTTAACGGGAGGTATTTAATGGCGTGGAGGTCATCTTCGCGGGCCATATGGATATGGAGCAGGAAATCCTCAATCCACACCGCGGGATCAGTTGTTCCATCGTATGATTCAATATTCACAGGTTTAAACCCTTCTAGGAATTCATGCTCCATTACTTCGTCAGTGAAGCAGAGAGGGTGTGCGGCACCTCTATATCGGGCCACATCACGACGTAGCTCCGATGGGGTCCGTCTGTGGTTTTAGGCCCGCGTATGACTAGGCTTGTCATACTCGGCTTGATAGCCGTCGTCGTGCGTCGAGGCATGCCCCCGTGATCCGTAGATCAATCTAGCCGGGCCTGTTTTATTCTTTAGGCCCCGCCGGAGATCATACATGTATCCCTGAGCAGTTTTGTCTCTGCCTTTATGGCAAGGTAAGGCGGGCTGGTGTTCGGCTTGCGTTGCCGCTTTATCCCGACCGCATGGTGGTAAGTCAGCCACATTGTGTACTGACGACCTGGGCTCTAACGCCTCCTCATCGAATTGAGGTAACAATTTGCGCTTCAGGTAACTTTTGAGTGGTCGCTTGAGGCCGTGCTCCTCGGCTGCCAGGACATTAGTCCATCTATCGTTGAGCAGATCTTGATCAGCTTGAAGCTGCTGCTGTTTCTTTTTCAGGCTCCTTGCGGTGGCTATTAGCTGGCGCTTGAAGCGCTCCTATTCGAGAGGTTCCTCAGGTATGATAAAATCCTCGGTGCCAAGGCTTGCCTCGTCCTCGGAGAGCGGAAGATAATTACTGTCCTCTGAGTCTTCGTGCGTGGCCTGTTTACCAGGGCTAACTTGCCCATCTTCCCATTCATCCTGTTCGGAAGTTGGCTGAACGGGGTCTTCGTTGTCTTCGGCACCGTCCGGAGTGTTGTCTTCTCCTGTGCCGGTGTTGCTATCTTTGCCGCGGCGTGACTTAGAGTGGCACTGCTGACGCCAACGCTTTGGTTGTATCTCGGGAGGTTTATCCTCAACCGGATCCTCCTTGTTGTCGCCGCTATTCTCTTTTGGTGCATCCACCATATATACGTCATACGAGGAAGTGGCTGTACAACATCCGGTAAACGGCGGGTTTTGGGCCTCTTCTTCTCCGGCATCGTCGTCCATACCGTCGATGTCGTCGAAGCCATAATCGAGCGTGTCGGTTAAGTCTTCGACAGTGGCTATGAAGTGGGCGGTGGGTGGGAAGTAAAATTCTCCGTCATCAGCCTCCAGTTCGAACCGGGTATAATTCGGCTGTGAGCCCCCCGCTAAGAATAGTGCTCTTAATGAGTTTAACACATCGCCCAAAGGCGAGTGCCGGAAGATGTCCGCGGAGCTGAATTCGATGATCGATGATCGATCAAGCTCGACGTATGCGGACGCACAAGGTTCGTAACCTGTAGCTAGAGACGAGTCCATGGTTCCGGTGACACAGATGTCACTTGAAGTTAGGTCTGTGTGCGGCTCCAATGGCGCTGAGTCTGCGGCTTCCGCGGCGGGTTTGATCTTCCCGTTTTCGGATGGCATGATCTGCTCTGGATCTAGGGCCAGAGCAGCTACAGGTACTATCTCCTGGGTATGGACCGATGACAGATTTACGTCATGTTCATCATGGTGGCAGGGAGCGGCTTCCGTGGTCTCGAATCTGTTGAAGATCAAGTCTCCATGGATATCCGTGACATAGTTCAAGCTTCCAAATCTGACCTGATGGCCAGGGGTGTAGCTTTCGATCTGCTCCAGATGGCCAAGCGAGTTGCCCCGCAATGCGAAGCCGCCGAACACGAAAATCTGTCTAGGGAGGAAGACTTCCCCTTGGACATCGTTGTTGTAGATGATTGAAGGGGCCATCAAACCTTTTGACAACGGCACAGTGGAACTCTCAATGAAAGCACCAATGTCGGTGTCAAAACCGGCGGATCTCGGGTAGGGGGTCCCGAACTGTGCGTCTGAGGTCGATGGTAACAGGAGACAAGGGACACAATGTTTACCCAGGTTCGGACCCTCTCTATGGAGGTAATACCCTACTTCCTGCTTGATTGGTCTTGATGAATATGAGTATTACAAGAGTTGATCTACCACGAGATCGCAATGGCTAAACCCTAAAAGTCTAGCCTGTCTTACTATGATTATGAGGATATATCCACGGACCTAGCCCTCCAGTTTATATAGAGACCGGAGGGATCTAGGGTTGCATAAGGTCGGTTACAAAGAAAGGAATCTTCATATTTGGACGCCAAGCTTGCCTTCCACGCCAAGGAGAGTCCCATCCGGACACGGGTAGAGTCTTCGGTCTTCATATCTTCACAGCCCATCAGTCCAGCCCATGTCTAATAGGTCGGACCGAGGACCCCTTAGTCTAGAACTCCCTCACCCTTCTATCCTAACCAAAATATTGTACAACTTGATGAAAAAATATGAACAACTCACTCATGCAATCTGCTGCTAAGCCATCTTTAATGAAATGCAATTTATCACATTATCTAAATTAGGGAAATTATTCCACTAAAACAGTCGTAACTGAACTGACCAACTTCAACCCCTATCCCGCTCACTCTCAATCCTCACTCTTATGACAAAATTCACTAAATCGTGTTCTAAATGAGCCAGTGATCGACGCAGTTGTGGCAGGCCAGGGACAAGGGTGGCAATCACCTTCCTATGTTAGTGCTAGTACCTCATGATTATATATTGGACCCACCCTTCATCCCGAGCTCTACCATGACGGTGCTACGCTCGTCCAAAGCATAAAAAATGCCAATGTTTCTCTCCTCTTTCCTCCTTCACACCCACATGACTGTTTCATGGTACAAATTTACGTATCCATTATAGGAGAGAAAAAAAGATTCATGTCACTTTCTATCTTCTATAATTAATTGCACATGCATTGCAACGGGGGCACACATAGTTTGGTATTGTCGATTATTATTATTTTGTTAAATCACTCTTGTTCCATCCACTATCTTTATCTCCCCCTCCCCAGTCCAAACTCACCACTTCTGTCCCTCACACAAACATTTTTAAATTCGAACCCATAATGGTGCAGATGCGATATATTTCACAACTTGTGTTAGTAAAGTGTGACCGCAGTTTTGGCTTCCGTGTCGAATGTCATGAGTTGTGCTTGGCAAGTTATTTTTACTATTAAAGTGATGCCCTTCTTTCCCTTCCCCCAACTAAAAATGTTTCTTGGACTAGTATTTGAATGAATAAATTTACAACCATATTGAAATATCAAGAGCTAAAAATATATTTATCGAAGAACATTTCTACAACACAATCTGCAAGAAAGTTAAGGTTTCTGACAGAGTAAGAACAAAAATGGTGACTTACCACAAAATCCAATTTATATTTTAGAATGTGGTTTTCCTATCAATGTGTACCTGCAGATCTCTCTCCCCTTCCTCCCTCCCTCCCTCCCTCCCCCATCTCTCTCCCTCTCTCTTGATTTCACTTGATCTCTCGTGTGTTGCCTTCTCAAGGAGGCTCCAGTGCTCGCCTTCTTGTGAGTTGTTTGTCACTGTATAGCGATAACGACGATGAGGAGGAACACCACAAGTGATGGTTAATGTTCTTGATCTTTCCCCATGTTCATTCACGCCTCTGCATGGGCGTCGTTCGTCAAGGGTCCTTCAACTGAGAACCATAATTCTTTTGACTACACACAAAATTATAACTATTCTTTACAAGTTTCTAAAAGGCTAAATTTAATCAAACAAATAATAGTGAAAAGAGGTTAGTAAATAAAACTACAAGTCATGACAAAAATATTAAAGAGAGAAACAAATAATAATCAACAAATAGTTAGTTATCTATCAAGGGGCAGTGGTATAACGCGCGGACATTCTTTATGGATTAAATTAGTATTAAACAAATTAGGGACCTAAATTCAGCTAGTAAACCACATTCAACTTTGACATTTACTTAAACTTGTAGTTAAACAAAAATAACATCGCACATGTTCAAGCAACCCGCCTTCCAGCAGAATTCAGATGAAGGACTAAGAAACCGTGCACATTGTTGAAACATGGCAGGTGCACTTCGAATAACAAAAACTATAGTTAGCAACTGTAGCGGCAAAGTTTAATAGTGCCCTCCTTAGGCTTTTTTTGTTGTCCCAGGATAAAGTTCTCTTCCCCCCTGTCATGTTAAATCTATAGTTGTGATCATGGAGAGCAACTTACATATATGGAATTTCTACACTTGTACTAAGAAGATATTGGGATGATCACACAAATAGGAATATTGCAGAACAAAAATAGGTGGCATACAAAATAATACATAACTTTGAATTATTTTTCAGTTACATGTAAAGAAAAATTACATGATCAAATTTATTATCACAACAATAAAATGTCATAGGACTAAGGAAAGAGAGAGCGTGTCTGTTGAAGCACTTAGGGGAGTTTAGATAGAATAGACACCTAGCAGGCAAATACTCCCTCCATTCCAAAATATAGTGCACCCGCGCTTCCCAAGATCTAACTTTGACCATATATTTAACCAACGAGACCGAGTGCGGTGGAGAAAAAAATTATATAATTGAAAACTTCTTTTGAATACGAATTCACTTGTATAACTTTTGCTCCCACCACAATCAGTCTTATTGGTTAAATTTATGGTCAAAGTTGAAGCACGGTGATGTGGAGCATTCTATGGACATCACCATGTCAAGAGTACATTCGGCGAGTGACACGTGCGACATCTACTTCACATACACAAAGGTGAATCATCTCCTTTACACATGCTCACTTGACCCCTTCGAGGATGGTATACTACTTGACACTCCACTTGTGCACATACATAGGTATTGTCAGAGCACCATGGACAATGAGGAGGAGTGCGAGCGCAAGTGTACAACTACACCATCCTGGAGGGAAGCGTGGAAGCAAAGACGGAGCTGCTGAAGCAACAGCGGCCGGACATCCGGGCCAGAGGCCAGACAACTGGCGCCTGTGCAGCCGCCCAGGAGCTGCACCAACAGACGACCAAGAGATTCAGCGACCGGCCATCCGGTAGCCAACCCCGGAAATCCAGCAACGACTACCCAGAGAAGACTGGAATGGCCTATTCTAGGCCAGACATCCGGCTCGTGCCCCGGACATCCGGCCTCCCGTGAAAGGCCGGACATCCGGCGCCTGCCTGCGCGCAGCCACGGGCGAGAGGCCCATGTATCTCCATCCCCACTTACCCCTTCATGGCTTAGACTATATATAGACCCCCTCCTCCTCCTAGTTAGGGTTAGCAACGGTTTAGCTCATTTAGAGATAGAGCTTTGCTCATCCTTGTGGATCTTCTCGATCGAGAGACCACGGCCTCTTTGGAGAAGATCCATGCTTGGATACAAGACCTCTCACGGGAAGATCCCTCGCAGATTCAAGGCCTCCTCATAGAGATGAACTAGTTACCGTTTGTATCGTCCTTTGTTCACTCTTGCATCAGTGATTTGGGCATCAAGATGGACTCAAACAAGCATGCCACAATGGAACAAAATGAGGAGCACATCATGTTGAACATTTTGATATATCATGCGCACGAAACGGAGCAGCACACACAACGTTATGGCATGATGAATAGTGCACCAGAATGCAATTTTTTGAGGACTTAGAAAATTTCGGGCGTCAACCTTAGAATTCCAGATCTGGATCGGGGAGCGCAGAAAACGAGGTGGCCGGTGGATCTCGCCGGATCCGGGAAGGAGAGGGCCGGCGATGGAGGAGGAGGTTCGCCGGAGCTCGTCGAGCTTGCCGCCGGAGTGGAGGAGCGCGGGGTCGGCGGCACGGGCGCGAATGATGGCGCAGGGTCGATGGTGACCGGCATGGAGGCGGATGCCGGCGAGGCGGCAGGGAAGCTTGCGGCGGCGGCGCGGGTGGCAAATGGCGGCGGGACGTGCAGGCCTCGGGCGACAGGCGCACGGGCCTGACTCGGGCCCCGCGGGCCGCGGCGGCGGTGGGTGGCGGAGAGGACACGTGGTGGCACAGGATTGGTCACGGGCAGCGGCGGACGTGTCCGGCGCCGGCGGACGCGTCCGGTGGCGGCGGGAGGAGCTAGACTAGGGTTTGCACCCGAAAAATTCTGAGGGGAACACATATTTATAGCTAGGAGGAGGTAGGAGTGTCCAAATGGAGTGTAGTTTTCGGCCACGCGATCGTGATCCAACGACAGAGGACATGGGAGTGGTTTGGAAGGGTTATTGGGCCGTTTTGGAGGGGTGTTGGGCTGCAATACACACGAGGCCTTTGCGGTTCCCCAGTTAACTGTTGGAGTATCAAACGGTCTCCAAATGGCACGAAAGTTGACAGGCGGTCTACCGGTAGTGTACCAAGGCCACTTGGCAAATCTCGGTCCATTCCAAGAACGTTTAAGACTCGCTCACGGAAAGAGGCAAAAGGGGACACCGGAGGACGTAGGAGTGTCGGATCGCGAAACGGACAACGGGGAAAAATGCTCGAATGCATAAGACGGACATGAATGCAAATGAGATGCACATGATGACATGATATGGAATGCAAGACATGAGAAAAATGCAAAACGAAGACAAAACCCAACCACAAAGGGAATCTCATAACTTAAAGCCGAAAATGGCAGAGTCGGAGTTACAAATATGGCAAGTTACATCCGGGGCGTTACACCAGCGGCGGCCGAGCATCGCTCGAGGGCTGGGACCCGAGGATGTAGATCATCAAGATGAGTGAGGAAAAGGGAGGCCGGCGAGAGTCCTACCTAGAAGCGTCACCACTAAGGCACGATCAGGCGCTCTGCAATGGAATTGACGCATGCTCACTAAGATAAGTCACCCATACATATCGGGGTAAACCTCATGACCCAGCCTCTTAACCCTCGCAACCTCGCTCGGGCAATGTTGCCTTCCTTTTCGGCCTTCAGGGAGCTGCTTGCACGCCGAAGGGGACCTCTTGAGAATCACACCTCAGGAGCTCTTACCGGACCTTGGGCCGCTCACCTCCTGGCCTTGACCACGGCATCTTGAGCTGGCATACTCGCGACAGCTGAAGCCTGCCTGGGGACTGGGTTCTATCGGCGTAGAGCACTAAGCTACCGCGAGGATGAAAAGGGGAACCGTGCCGAAGTTAGATACGCAATTTCAACATCATAATAGGGAGGATAGCATTAAAGCAAAAGCACTACAGTTGTTTACATGCCCCTATGGGGATCATCTCAATTCCTCATAGGGAAACAAAAGAAGAGAACTTCAAAGGACGTGATGAGTGTCGCTGTTCTAGGAATGGGGGTACCCAGACTTGCTTGCCTGCAGCCCGCGGTGTGGCTCCATCGACAGTCTGGTACGGACCACCTTCAGCATCAACAACTCAAGACCCTCGCGAGGGGCCAAGCCTCGCGAGGCGGATGACAGCAAGACCTCCATAAGGAGCAGCCTCCTCAGGCAGGCTCCTGAGGAGCGGAGATATCTATGCAAGCATCACCTCGCGAGGTTCAGATGACATGAGCCATGACGACCAAGGCCAGGTGGGCGCCAGCGGGCGCAGGATGACAGTTTCTTCTTTGGTGCTAAGGGCAGGCGTGGAGTCGCGAGGAATCAGCTAAAGGTTTCCATTCTGGTGCAACAAGACCAAGATCGCTAGGACGACAGGACTGAGGTCATCGCCGAGCCCACCGCGGCGTCACGACTAGGAGCTTTGCAGGCTGTCGGGTCACGGGTTCCGGCAAACCCTCAAGGTTCTAACACTGGGGTGCGCGCGAAGGTTTTCTCCGTATCAATCCATGCCCTAGCTCTCTAAGATCTCGCGGACAAACTAGACGAACTCACAACACAGAAAGACACAAGATTTATACTGGTTCGGGCCACCATTGTGGTGTAATACCCCAGTGTGCTAGTGGTGGATTGCCTCTTGGGCTGATGATGAATAGTACAAGGGGAAGAACCGCCTCCTGAGGTTGAGGTGTTCTTGTGCTTGGTGAACTTGTGTGGGTGAGGATCGGAATCAGATCTCTCTCTCTCTCTCTATCAGTTGGGTCTCTTTCTCCCCCACTCTATTGTGGTGGCTAGTTCTACTTATATAGGCCCTGGTCCTCTCTCCAAATATTGAGCGGGAAGAGAGCGAACAACGGCCAATTTGAAAGGGGACAGCTAGTACAGCTTATCCTGACAAAAGCGGTCTTCGCCTGCAAAAGGCTCTGGTGATGACGCCGTCTTAGGCTCCATGGTGACCTCCGTCTTGCAGTCCTGCTGGTCTTGGTCTCGTTGCACCAATATGGAAGCCTTTTCTTGATGCCTTGGTACTCCGCGCCTATGCTTGCCCCCTTGGCACCAAAGAGGAAGCAAGGACACTGCACGCTGGCGCTCGCCTGGCCTCGATCATCATGGCTCACGTCATGAGGACCTCGCGAGGTTTGCCTTGCCTTGATCTCTCCGCCCCTCGTGAGCCTGCCTGACGAGGCTACTCTGGAGGAGGTCTTGTGTCGTCCGCCTCGCGAGGCTTGGCCCCTCGCAAGGGTCTTGAATGCCTTGTCGATGAAGATGGCCCATACAGGCCTGCTAGCTCAGCCGCGCCGTGGGCCTCAGGCAGGCAAGTCTAGGGACCCCTGTTCCTAGAATGCCGACAGTAGCCCCCGGGCCCAAGGTGCGCTCGAGCTTGGCTTCGAGGTGAAGCCAAAGTTCAAGCGCGGAGTGCAACGGCCCCAAAAGCATGCGACCTCAGTTGACGCGTGGCTGTTGATTGGACATGGGCATCTCCGCTTCCCCGCGCTGCCTCGACAACTGCCCGACTTGACAAAAAGGCTGGCGCGGACAGTGCTTGCCTTCATTGCTTCTTCCTCGCCTTTCTCCAGATCCCCTTTCTTGCTCCTTGCTGCCGGAACTTCCAGATCTGCTTCGACCTCGCTCCACATCTACGACCATTGGCGCCGCGCAAGGTCAAGTCCTCCTCGACGCCAGCCTGGTTCGAGCCAGCCCTCGATGCGCCCAACGTCACGAAGAAGAACCTAGCCGCCACGCGCTTGCTGGCGGCGGGGGAGAGAAATGAGAGGGGAAGATGGAGCTCCGGCTTGCCTCCGATGCACGGGAACCTGAGGGAAGCACCTTCTTCCCTTTCTTCATGAGCAGCATCGCCGCTGGGTTGGTTCCCCCCTTTTTTGATTTCTTTTTCGAGGTCCTCGACTACTTCGGGCTGCAGGTGCTGCATATCCATCCCAACTCCGTTCTTCTCTTGTCTATCTTCGCCTACTATTGCGAGGCGTACCTGGGCGTGATGCCGTCTGTGGCACTGCTGTGCTACTTCTTCCTCCGCGTGCGCCAACTTCATCGCGGCCAGCCAGGCCAACTCGATCTCAAACACCGGGAAGAGGGTTGACAACATCAGGGCCAAATGGGTCATGATGAGTGCCAAGTGCATCCATCCTTGCTTGGAACTGCCGACAGAGGCGCCCCAGTCGGACAGGGGGTGGTCTCGTGTAGAGCTCACCGACGAGCGGGCGTCGTCAGTGTTGGAGCAGATGAAGATCGATTTGAAGCCGGGCAATGCAAAGGCGGACAAGGTGACGGGGATCATGCTCCTGTGGGAGTTCTTGACGCTGCGCGTTGCTCCACTCCAGGGGCACACGCGCCCTTTGTGGAAGCTTGGAGATGAAGAAGACAAGATTTGTCTGAGCCCAGTGGCCTTGCCTGACGACGAGCTGACTGTAGTTCTGCGCCTCTTGGTTGGGGATAACCAAGAGTATCCGCCGAGCGCCTTTCTTCCTTTGTTCCATCACAAGGACTGGGAGCAATTCGTTGCCTCCAGGTCGACCTTTGATGCGCGCGGGCTGGTGCCGCCGGCGCTCGCTGGGGCCTCTATAACGCTGAAGCTGATGGAGGTGTCTTCTGATGAGTCCCGTAGGGAGGAAGAGGAGGAGGACTCGAGGAGACCCCTGAGGAGATGGGGAAGAACTCCCCCTTGAGCAAGGCCGACATCCTTCGTGTGCTACCAGACGACGCCGAGATCGACGCCTGCCAGGAGGTGAGAGAGCTGCCCCTCATCCCGACAAGGGGTAGATCATTGCTGGTATCTCAAGATGCTTCCTCCAACTTGGCACCGCCTGGGGCAGGCTCCGGCCCTTCTGCTACGCCGTCTTTTGCCCCCGGAGCCCGTGTGCCCACTCCTCAGGCCCCGACGCTTTCGGGTTTCAGGCTTACCAAGCGGAAGGTGGACTATGTCACAGTGGATCAGTGAGTGCTTCGAGCTTTGTCTTGTTCCTGTTTACACTTGCCATTTTCTGACATTCGCCCTTGGTTGATCAGGCCGGTGTCTTCAGCGAAGAAGAGGAAAGGGGATGCCGCGGCCGTGCCCCCTTTGCGGAGAAGAGAGGCGACAGCACCCACATCTCCCCAGCCCGATCGCCCTCGCGATGCCAAGAGGAGCATCAGCAGGATGAACCAGCCCCCGTGGCCCCGCTGGCTCCGGAAGTGTCGGCACCCGGCTCTGCTGATGAGGTCCCAAGGGCTCCGGAGCCCTCGATCTTCTAGGCTCTGGTAACGACGTCACCTCCTTCTCCTGGTGCGCCTCTGGCCCCAAGTTCTTCTGCCTCTTCCACAGTCCTGGAGCGTGTCTTTTCGGGGATGGCAAGGTTGCGGGAAGACCTCCTAGGTGCGGATCTGCACCTAGCGGCCGGGTGCCTGGAGCTGGCCTCAGGCTGGCTTCACTCCGACTCGATAGTTCGAGCGTCGCTGAGACAGGCCGTGGCGGCCTCCGAGAAGGAGAAGCAGGCCACTGCCAGAGCTACAGCCGATCGCAAGGCGGCGCTGAAGGATGCCGAGGCCACCCCTGACCGCTGCCGAGAGCTAGAGGGCGAGCTGAAGAGGCTGCGCGACGAGCGCGCAAAAGAAGCACGTGGCCGCAAAGCGAGGGAGGAGGAGATGAAGGCTCGGGAGGACCCCATCAAGGGCCGCAACGCCAAGCTGGGGGAGCTGATGAAGGTGCAGGCCGTAGAGCTCAGTCAACCAGAGGGGCTAGAGCAGAAGGTGAAGGCAAGGGAGGCCGAGATCGACACCAAGGCGAAGGTCCTGGCCGAAGACCGCGCGGCCTTCTCGCTTCTTGAGAAGAGGTCCAGCGTGGCGCTGAAGTCATTGTACGAGAAGGGCCTGGAGAAGCCACTGACCACCAATGAGGATGGCCCTGCTCAGCTGCTTCCCCACTTGGTGAAGGCGCTTGAGGAATTCGTGGAGGGCATTGGTCCCATGGCTGAGGTAGAGGCTCGTGTCCTTTCTTCAGCTACGCTGATGCGTGTCTTCAGCCATCTATACCTTTGCGACCCTAATGCTCGTCTCGATGAGCTGCTTGAGCCTGTAGCTGATGAACATTGTGCAGCCACCGCCACAGCGGTGAAAGGTCAGGTGGAGGCCCTGCTAAAGAAGTTCCGCGGCTTCCTCCTCGTGCCCTCGACCGGCGATGCCACCGATCCTGCAACTGGTGGTGCGGGTGAAGGCGACGCTACCAGGGGAGGAGCACCTTCTGTAGGCGATGGCGGTGTCCAGGGGTGACCTGTGGCTGCTTTCGTCTTTCATTCCTGCAATATGCATCAGGCCTTGTGGAGGCGTTAAACTTTCATTTGGTATTGTGAGAACAATATGCCTTGTAATATTTGCTTTGAGATTTTGCGATTTTCTTCCTATTTGCTTTGTGTTCTGTGTTGGCAGAGCCCGGCCCTGCACATACCTCAACCTCCGTTGGGCCGACCGGAGACCAGGACGAACCAAAGAGTGAGGGGCTGCGTGACCAATTAGGCTCATGAGTCGCCATGCTCAGGAGTCCCCCTTGACGCGCAAACAGCTTACAGGGAGAGTACGTGAGGATAGGTTGATGCTCTACGTCGGCAGAGCTAGGCCCCGCGCATACCTCAACCGCCGTTGGGCCGACCGGAGACCAGGACGGACCAAGGAGTGAGGGGCTACGTGACCAGTTAGGCTCCTGAGTCGCGATGGTCAGGAGTCCCCCTTGACGTGCAAACAATCTCTATACGTTTACCCTCGCCGAGGCTCGGCTCGGGAGGGGCGTGCGACGACCAGGTCCGGGAGACCTGGTTGGGTGACGTACGCTTGGGCGTGACCCGAGCGCAGCCCCCATGCCCAGCCCCCTCACGCGGCTCTCCCGAGGGGAGGCATTGTGGTGAGGTTGGACGTTGAGTTCTGTGGCTCCCTGAGGTTGATATGACCGTGAAGCCGCCCTCAGTTGTTTATCACTAGTGCGGAGCATAGTGCTTCCGCTTGTGCACGGGCACAGCCGCTCCTCGGCAGTGTCGACGGCCAGCGCGGAGCATGGTGCTTCCACTTGTGCGTGGGAGGGGGGCTCCCTCTGCGGAGAGCTCCCGGGATGTGTACAGCCCCTCCCTGACACGTGGCTTGCATAGCAGGGCTAGATGAGGTGTATCTGGGCACTCGTGAGCTACTGCGGGACTCACGAGGCCCTACCTCAAGGCGGGTTGCGCCTGGTCTTGGTTCTTGTTCGTTGTGTTTGTCCTGCGAGGTGGTCAGACAACCTGCGCCGAACTTATCTCCTGAGGTTATCACGTGAGAAAGCCAAGCACCAACAACCCCAGGAGGTGACGTAAACGGGGCCGTCCTGCCAGATAGAGGTCAGCCATTGGATTTATCGACGCTGCAGGGACGGACCCGAGCACAGACGCTGTGCTCAACTTACTCACACGAAGGGTCCTGAAGAAAGACGGCCGGCGCGCAGTCCCCATGATGGGTGGCGATCGAGCAAGTAGTAATCATAGGTAGATCAAACATGAGAGTAGCAGGATTAAGTAAATGCATGGGAGATATGTGCCACTGGGTAAGGCCCGAGCGGCTTGGGGATGATGCAGCCCGAGGGGCGCCCCCAACAAGGCAAGCTAAGGACATAAAAAGGGATACATGCCACAGGGACGGACCCACGCGGCCTGGGAATGATGCAGCCCGAGGGGCGCTCCCAGCTAAATGAACTTGGAAAATGTCACCTGGCTTTGTTTGACAAAGGAGAGTTGGGGCAGCTGAAGGTGCGCGGCGAAAGGGGTGCTCCTCACGAGCCACCAGGGCCCTGAGCATCAGGAGGCTCTAGGGACTCAGGTGGTTCCTTGAGGACCGTCTCCATCTCCATCAGGGCGGCGTGATGCCTGGCGTCCTGAGCTGCTAGGATGTGCCGCAAGTTGCGCTAGTAGGCGGACGACACGCTCGGCAGGCCAAAGGGCATGCGAACATAGCTATGCGGTGGGCCCTCATAGCATCCCACGCGCGAAGGCCAGAAAAGCTCTTGAGAAGCGGCCCCCTTGAGCCCCGGTACGTCGATGCAGACACGCAACCCGGCGTCCTCACCTGGATGGGTAGCCGCGTCTCGTGAGCGGCGGTCACCGCGCATGGCCCTTGCGTCTTGCAATTCCTGGGTGGTCTTGGTGATGAACTCCTCAACCGTGGGCAATCCTTGCCCTGTGCCCTCCTGAGGGAAACGTGCCGTGAAGCACGCCCCCAAGTGGTGCCCAAGCGCCTCCCTCGTGATGTGGGCAAGGTCTGAGGCCTTCTAGAAGAAAGCCCCCGAGCCCTGCCCGAGAAGGGCGCCGGGCGCACCTTCCTATGCAATGGAGGGAGGCGCCCCTGGAGCGGGCGCTGATCCTGACGAAGCTCCGGCTGTGACGCCACCCTCCTGAGGTCCTGCACAACGCAGCTGCTTCTTCTTCTTGGGGATGGCCTCAGGAGGGCCCTCGCCCTTGCTGTCGGGGTCGTTGATTGCTGTAGCTTGGAAGGCACGCTCGAGGGAGCACACCGCATCTCTTTCTTCACATGGAACCGTGATGATCCCGCCGCTTCCCGGCATCTTGAGGACATTGTAGCCATGATGGGTCACCACCATGAACTTGGCCAGGGCTGGATACCCGAGGATGGCATTATACGGCAGATGGATGTGCGCGACGTCGAAGTCGATGAGCTCGGTGCGGTAGTTCTTGCATTCTCCAAAGGTGATAGGGAGGCGGACCTGCCCTATCGGTGTGGTGGAACCATCGGTCACTCCTGAGAAAGGCTTGCTAGGCTGAAGCTGGTCATATGGCACCTAGAGGCTGTCGAACGTGTCGACGGACAAGACATTGAGCCCTACGCCGCCGTCAATTAGGGTCTTGGTAACTTGTACGTTGCTGATGACTAGGGAGCAAAGCATCGGGAGGGCGCCAGCAGTAGCTGCGCACTTGAGTTGATCTGCCCAGTTGAACGTGATGGGGCACTGGGACCATTTGAGCGGGCGTGTGGCTTCGAGCTTGGGGAGGACTGCGTTTACTTCACGAGCAAACTTCTTGAAGATGCGCTGCGAGGCTGGGGCCTGGGCTCTGCCCAAGATGCAGGCGATAGCACGCGGTTCGTGGAAGCCCCCAGCCCCCTCGTCTTGATGGTGCTCGTCATTCCTTCTTGGTGGTGGCGGCAGCGGAGGGAGCCCGGCGTTGCCTTGAGGATGATCCTCACGAGGCTGGTCCCTCCAAGCGCCCTCGCGAGGCTGATCCTGCCAGCGGTCCTCGCGAGGCCGGTCGCACCACTCCTGGCGTGGGCCCTGGTCATCCCAGCGTCCTCCACCACATCCTCCTCCTCGGTCGTAGCCCCGGTCGCCGTGCTCGGGGCATCGACCGAAGTGTCCTTCTTGAATGGCTCTGAGCTCTTGACAGTCGCTGGTGTTGTGGGTGTTCAAGTTGTGGAAGGCGCAGAACGGATGGATGCTCTTGGATGAATCTGGTTGGTCTCTGCCACACTTGGTGTCTGGCTCCGCTGCGAGCATGGTGCTTCCTTGCGCTTCACGTCCTTGGCCTTGGCTTCCTTCTCCTCTGGGTCTGCAGTAGGGAGCTCGAGGAGGGAGAGGCGCCTCTCCTCAGCTCTAGCACACTTGGTCGCGATGTTGAACAACTCCAGGGTCGTGCACAACTCCTCGTGGATAGCGAGCTCTTCCTTCATCTTGACGTCGCGGACACCATCGGAGAACGCAGAGATGATGGCCTCGTCGGTCACCTTGGGGATCTTGATCCGTGCGCTGTTGAAGCGCTGAATATACTTCTGCAGGGTCTCTCCTGGTTGTTGCTTGATGTGGCGCAGGTCGCCTGTGACTGGGGGGCGGACGCGAGTGCCCTAGAAGTTGGCGATGAAGCGATTGCGCATTTCGTCCTAGGAGGAAATTGAGCATGGAGGCAAGTTCAGGAGCCAGGAGCGGGCGCCCTCCTTGAGAGCCATGGGAAACCAGTTTGCCATGACTTTCTCGTCGCCGTTGGCCGCTTTGATGCTCAGCTCATAGAGCTACAAGAACTCCGTGGGGTCAAGGGTGCCATCATAGCGTCGTGGCAGATCCGGCTTGAACTTGCCCGGCCAGGTGACGCTACTTAGCTCGGGGGTGAAAGTGCGGCAGCCGGCTGTGGTCACCGGGGCCCGTCTTGGGGGTGGAACTTGGTCTTGATGGGGTCCGTGCCCTTCCGCTACAGGTGGCGCGCGATCTTGCCGCAGCAACCGGTCCCGATGCAGTGGTGCGAGGAGCGGCGGAGCATTTTCGTGCGGGCGAGGGACTTCTTGACAGCTTCTTTCTTCTCGCGTGGGATGCGGGGGGTCACGCCGTGGAGCCGCGCGCCTTGGCGCTGTCTTGGGGCAGAGGTGGTGGAGGCACTCCGTGAGCTACGTTGCCCGTAGCTGGCGGAGGGCGAGACGGAGAGAGGGACGGCGCAGGGGAGTCCCCTGCGGCGCGGACAAGCTCAGCAATGCGGCCGAGCCAGTCCTCGTAGAGGTCGTCGACCGGGCGGTACCGTAGGAGCTCGTGTGCCATGAGGAGCGCGGCCAATGCGTCTATGGTAGGGCGACGTGCATGGGAAGAAGAACCGGCCGGGGTCAGCGATGTAGTGGCGATGGGGTCGTCCCACCGCACCGAGGGGTGCAGTGAGGATGCTTGCTGCTCATTCCCCGCCGGGCCGTTGGCGGCGTTGGCGGTAGGCGACGGGGAACAACAAGGTGGCTTGCCGATGGGAGCCGTCTGAGCGACATGGGCGGCAAGGGCAGCCCGGCGCTCGGCACGAGCGCGGCGCGCGTCTGCCATGGAGACGACGAAGCAAGGGGGCGCAGAGCGATGGAAGGAAGCTTCGGCACACCCCTACCTGGCGTGCCAAATGTCGGATCACGGGTTCCGGCAAACCCTCAAGGTTCAAACACTAGGGTGCGCGCGAAGGTTTTCTCCCTATCAATCCACGCCCTAGCTCTCTAAGATCTCGCGGACAAACTAGAAGAACTCACAACACAGAAAGACACATGATTTATACTGGTTCGGGCCATCGTTGTGGTGTAATACCCTACTCTAGTGTGGTGGTGGATTGCCTCTTGGGCTGATGATGAACAATACAAGGGGAAGAACCGCCTCCTGAGGTTGAGGTGTTCTTGTGCTTGGTGAACTTGTGTGGGTGAGGATCGGAATCAGGTCTCTCTCCCTCTCTCTCTCTCTCTGTCTATCAGTTGGGTCTCTTTCTCCCCCCCTATTGTGGTGGCTAGTTCTACTTATATAGGCCCTGGTCCTCTCCCCAAATATTGAGTGGGAAGGGAGCCAACAATGTCCAATTTGAAAGGGGACAACTAGTATAGCTTATCCTGACAAAAGCGGTCTTCGCCTGCAAAAGGCTCTGGTGATGACGCCATCTTGGGCTCCATGGTGACCTCCGTCTTGCCGTCCTGCTGGTCTTGGTCTCGTTGCACCGATATGGAAACCTTTGCTTGATGCCTCAGTACTCCGCGCCTGCGCTTGACCCCTTGGCACCAAAGAGGAAGCAAGGACACTACGCGCGCTAGCGCCCGCCTGGCCTCGATCGTCATGGCTCACGTCACGAGGACCTCGCGAGGTTTGCCTTGCTTTGATCTCTCCGCCCCTCATGAGCCTGCCTGACGAGGCCGCTCCTCAGGAGGTCTTGTGTCGTCCGCCTCGCGAGGCTTGGCCCCTCGCGAGGGTCTTGAATGCCTTGTCGATGAAGATGGGTCGTACAGGCCTTCTAGCTCAGCCATGCCGTGGGCCACAGGCAGGCATGTCTGGGGACCCCTGTTCCCAGAACGCTGACACAGACGAACACTACTTTTGCTAGGATAATATGTATTAGTTGTTTCCCTTTGAATTTGGCCGTTGTGGGAACCCTTCCCGCCTCCATTTTCGGAAGAGGGCCAAGGCCACTATAAATAGGACTTAGCCACCACCATAGGGGGTACAGAGGAGAGACCGGATCAGATCCATTCCATCCTCACCAGCTCACCAGCTCTCTCAAGCACAAGAACACACCTCCTCCCGAGGTTGTTCTCCCACTTTACTAGTTCACCCTTAGCCCCTCGAGGCCAATCCACCACAAAGCAGGAGTAGGGTTTTACACCGCAAGGTGGCCCAAACCTGGGTAAACTGCAGTGTCTCGTTTCCTTCCAGTTCGTCGAGTTAGGCCGTGGGATTAGCGAGTAGGCAGACTGGGGAGGTTGAGTTCTTTGCACACACCCCGAGTTCGAACCTCTCAAGGGTATGCGGAACCCGAAATCCGACAATGAGCATGTTAGGTAGCATTCCACATCAAAAATTCTGTTTTTATCATTTACCTACTCAAGGACGAGCAGACATTATGCTTGGGGATGCTTGATATGTCTCCAACGTATCTATAATTTTTTATTGTTCCATTCTACTATAGTATTGTAACATCCCAAAATTTTAAATTTTGGAATGTTATAAACAAATAGATAGATTTGATTGATTGTTTGATTGACTGCGTGAATTGAGTGAGATTCGAATTCTTTTTGAAAGTTAAATGAGAGGGAATAAAAGGACTTTCCCAAACTTTCATATTGGTTCTCTGATCTTCGTGAATTCAAATTCTTTTCAACACAAAACCCTGGAGAGAAGATGACATGACTTCTTCCATTTATTTAAATGACAAGGGGTGTTGAGAATATTTGAATTTCATTTGAAAATATTTCCAATTCAGAAACTTTAAGCAACTCAATGATTTTCACGAGAGAAGATAAAATGACTTTTTCAAATTATATGAAATATGAGTTGGGAGTTTCAAAGAATTAAATTCAAAGCCCCTTTGAATTTATTTTCAATTTGGAATAGATCATCATGCATATTTATTTTCTTGCATTTTGGTCGATCCTAGAAATTTCACGCAACTCAAGGACCCTTGGAGAGAGTTGGAGATTTTGTTATTTTCATATTTGAGAGTTTTCTCGAATTGAAAAGAGGATCATTTGATTTATTTATTTCATCTTCAATTATTTTTCCGTTATCAAAAATATAAGAGAGGGAATAATATGACTTTCCCAAATTTAGGAAAATGAAGATTTAATAAATAGATCAAATTTTGTTTGCCGGAGTTTTATTTGCATTTTATTCGGATAGGGAAAATTGTGCGTTTTCAAAATTTGCTTTTTAGGCCCGGAGTAAAGTTCATTTTGTTCGGCTCATTTTTAGGAGTCGGAGAAAGTTTACTTTATTAATTTTGGAAGTTCGTTTAGATTTTCTTTTATTTATTTTTTTGCGCGCGAGACCGTTTAAAAAAAAAATCCGCAGCGCCTTGGGCCAAAGGCCCAAGCCGCTAGCCGCCGGCCGGCCAAGAGGCTATAGCTAGCGTGCGCGCACAGGGAGCCAGGAGCCGCCGCTTCCTTCTTTTGCCTAGTCCTAGTAGGACTCTTGTCCTATGTTCGTTTATTCCGTATCTATTTCTAGATCTTTTTCTCTTGTTTCCTAATCCTAATCTATTTCTTGTCCCCTACCCCAAGCAAAACCCTCCCCTCCCCAATATAAATACCCAAGCACCCCCCCCCCTCTAAACACATCAAACCAACACCTCTCCTCTCCTCCGCCCCTCACCGCGCCACCCCTCACCACCGCGCCGCCTCACCCGCGCCGCCGCCCAACCCCGCGCCCTAGTGCCGCCGCCGCCGCCCTGCGTCAACGCCGCCGTCGCCGCCGTTCGCCGGAGGTACCGCGCCGCGTCTCTTCTTTCCCTCGGTTCGGTTTTTCTTATAAACCGTTCCGATTCTTTTCTTCTCTACCGATTCATTTTCTTTCCGATTTTTCGCTAAACCGTTCCGGTGTTCTAGATCGGTTTTTTGTTTCGATCTCTTTTCCGAAAACCCTAGATTGGTTTTCGTTCTTCTTTCGGACCGTTCGTCTCAATGAACGTGATCACCGATTATTTCCCGGTTAACGACGTCTGTTCGTATAACCGTTCTTCTTTTTCTTCTCGTCGGATTTATTCCGCGATCGCGATCTCAGATCCGATCTTCGTTCTAGTTTATCTTCTTGCCCGTTTATCGGAATCAGGTGATTCAAGCGCCTGGAGTTTCGCCTCGAAACCGCCGTTCCGTCTAATCAACTTGAACAAGCTTTTGCTACAGTAAAATTTTGACCTAGTTTCAACTTGCTAGAACCGAGTTGTTTTTCTTCCGCCGTTTGTTTTTCGTTCTTTCTTTGCAACCGGAGTTCTTAAGTTGAACTCTCTGGTTAGATCTTTTATTCGAGATTTCCCTGTGCATTAGATGAGTACTTATTGTATGCTTGTTGTTTGTCTGCGTTAGATTACCCGGATTGCGCCGCTTGTTACTTCGAATCCCTAGGACTCGCGGATCATCAGCAAGGCAAGTAACACTTTGATCATACCTTTTCTACAACCCATGTTTTATTGCATTAGATCAATCCTCTCACATTGCATGATTAGGATCTAATTAAATTGTGGGATTGGGAAGTAGATGAGGTAGTACCTATTACCTGTAGTATTATGAAACCTTTGGGAGTTACTCTACGTTTGCTTATATTGCCATGCTATGCTAGTAGACGTGGATTGGGTGAGTGAATATCCATGACAGATGTGAGATTGATAATTTTAATGGTTTATCTAAGGTGGCAACTTAAACACACATCTGGGTGGATTGAGGCACCTGATGTCTATCAGGACTTGCCTGTTTTTTTTCGGACCGCCACCCAGGCTCAAAGGGATCATAAGATCTTTCATGCTAGAAACTTTCGTGTGCAGCCACATGCTACTATGGGCTCTAGCATAGTTGACTAAGTTGTGCGAACTCTTACGGGGTGGACTAGCAGATGTAGGGGATGTAGGTGTACCGGTCTACCCCACATGTAAGGTGCTAGTGCTTCTGAAAGACTATGTCTCGGTCATCCGTCTTCTCAAACACCATGTAGTGCGAGAAACCAAACGGAGGCGATCGAGTCATGTGGGAAAAGTGCGCAGCCTCTGCAGAGTAACAAACTAATCATGATTAGCCGTGTCCCCGGTTATGGACAACTTGAGTATCTAGTATTTGAATATCATTGTGAATCTCAACATGTTACCTCAAATAAAAGCTATTGGGTTTTAATGAGTACTTTTAATTGGGATTGAGGATGCTGTCAACCATTCTCAATGTTCAACAACCACCATGATAGTTAAACAAAATTATTCCTTTGATGTAGGGAAAAATTGGCTTTTCGCAAAAACTGTAACCATAGAGCTTTCCACCAGCCATATATGCATGTAGTATAGCCTATTCTTTCATTACTCTCTATGTGTTACATTGCCAGCATATTCCATGTGCTGACCCGTTTTCGGGCTGCAACTTTTCATGTTGCAGACTTTTCAGACGACGAGTAAGTGGTACGTTAGGGTTACGATTTCCTATACTCAACTTTGCCGTTGGTGTTGATGGGAATCCACAACCTTGTTGCTTCCTCTATATTTTGGATTGAGGTAATAGTTTTTACGTTACTTTATACATGTGATTTACCTCTGTTATAAATCCTTCGAGTACTGTGTGTGTGTCAGCATACCGATCCAGGGATGACACGAAAGCACAGAGACTTGATCCATTCGGATCGGGTCGCTACAAGATGGTATCAGAGCACATGTTGACTGTAGGACGTGACCCTAGAAACTGGCAAGCCCATAGCAAAGATTTTCTCTACAACTTTCCCTTTCAAAAAGATCTTTTACCTCTCTTCTCTTCTGAGCTTATTCAAAATTCTTTTTAGTGAGACCATACCCTTTTCCCCTATTGACCACTCGAAGATTCGACTGATGAGACCACTCCAAGAAGTACAGGATATCAGACCAGTAAGACCATTCGGAATGAAGAGGATTTTACCATACAATATGCTAATGGAAACTACAACTGTTGAAGACTCCGAAGACTTGGAGAATTTGAAGGCTTTGAAGAATTTCCGGATTTGTATGACCTAGGAAGGCTACCTTTATGGAACCTGGCAGACTATGGAAGTTAGCAATACCGAGATCAAGGTGTATCGGAGAAAGACCGGAGCATGGAGAGTTAGTAACTCAAAGTTTTGTCAAGAGAACCCTAAGGCAGGAGTTATTAACTCATGGAAATGACAAGAGCAAAAAAAAAACACGGCTATCCATGATGTTATCGCCCGCCTATGCTATTGTCACCGTGCGGAGTTAAGCATGCAGATGCATGGAAGGATTGGATGGTAGAAAGTTGATGGAGCATCTATCTGCAAACGTTGGAGTGTTAACCTTAGCTGGTGTATTCACCAGGATCTGGAGTGTTACATCAGGAAGTTAAGATGGACCTACAAGAAGCAATATTTGACAATAAGGCAATTGGTGAAGAACTCAGGACCCAGAAGCTGAAAGTAGACAAGATGAAGGAGCAAAACATCGAGATACCGGAGATTTGACAGTAACTGAAGGACAGTAGGATCATGGATCATGTCAAGGATGTTGAAACCGGCAGTTGGAACGTAACTCCAGAAATATTGAAGGACGTCGCGAGAGACTTCGCGTCAACAGAGATGATCAGGCAAAAGAACTTGAGCAGGACAAGCACGATTGGAAGAAGCCATCGGAGACATGAACATGACTTGAAGAGTTTGACGACTTTGAAGATCTATTGACCTTTAGAAGACCAAACCCCTGTTACATACATACGTTAGATGCGACGATTGTGAGCTGTCATTTGTTTGATGTTTTTCCGACGGCCACAATAAAATCTGTCTTTTCAAAAACTTTTTTTGTATTAAGTGCATCCCTCTCGATCTCTCTTATCCCACCCCAAACCCATGGACCCAATAGAGGATGAATGGAGATGAGCTTGTACTCTCAGGACCGATGAGTCAATGGGAGATGGACCGATGGATTCAGAACATGAGGATCACATGGAGAATAACCCTATAGCCGGAAAGGATGTGACCCAGCACGCTCTTCCATTCTTTGAAAGAAGTGTTGCTACCTGGTGGAGGATGTACCAAACCATCAACAGATGACAAGGAGTAACTACTTGGGAAGAATTTAAGTTGACTTTGCTAAAGTCTCGGTTTGTGACCCAGAAGTTGAAGCCTTATGGAAAAGATATGAAGAAACCTTGTGCGTACAAGCTCTGTGGAGAAATAGGACACAACCATAAAGAAAAGAAGGACGAATACCCTCATAAGTAGAGGATTATCAAAGGAGTTAGCCGAGGATTTTCAGGGAACTTCGATTGGAGATTGTTCCCAAAGGTTTTGTTGCAGCAATGGAAATTCAGTTTACATTGTTGGAAAAGATCCGTGAAGCTCAGAAGGATGACAAAGAGATTGCTGAGGTAAAAGAGAGGATGAGCAAAGGAAAGGCCAAAGGTTTTCATAAGGATGAACACGACACCTTATGGTTTGAGAATAGTGTATATGTGCCAATAATGCAAAGATCAGGAAGTTAATACTTCAGGAGGCTCATGACTCACCATACTTGATTCGCCCTGGAAACACCAAGATGTATTTGGATTTGAAGGAGTGTTTCTGGTGGACTGGTATGAAGGAGGATATTACGGAGTATGTAGTCGTAAGTGATGTATGTCAGAGAAAGTAAAAGCAGAGCATCAGAAGTCAGCAGGATTATTGCAGCCTATGCTAATACCTGAATGGAAGCAGGATAAGCTTGGCATGGATTTCATTACCAGATTTCCCAGAACCCAAACGGGATATGATTCTATCTGGGTAATAGTTTATTCGCTTGATCAAAGTGGCTCGCTTTATCCCAGAGAAAACCACCTATACAAGTGCGAAGTTGGCCAAGATATATATTTGAGAAAGGATCGTATGTCTGCATGGAGTTCCGAGGACCATCGTAGAGGAACGCAGTTTACCTCAAAGTTTTGGAATCAGCTGCACCAGACTTTGGGTACTAGGCTAGAGTTCAGTACAGCCTTTCATCCGCAGACAGATGGATAAATCAAGAGAGTCAATCAGATTTTGGAGGACATGTTGAGAGCGTGTGCGCTAGATTATGGATCTAGTAGTGATGATAATTTACCTCACGCGGAGTTTTCTCATTCAAGAATAGCTACCAAGTCGGTTTGAAGATGGCCCCTTTTTGAAGCTTTGTATGGGAGAAAGAGCCAGACACCGTTGATGTGGGATGAAGTTGGAGACCGTCAGTTGTTTGGACCAAATGTGATCAAGGAGTGAGAAGAGAATGTTAAGTTGCTTCGAGATAGACTGAAGGTAGCCCAGTCCAGGCAGAAGAGTTATGCAGACTAAAAAAAATGCAAGGAGGTAGTCTATGAAATCGGAGACAGAGCATATCTTTGTGTGCCAGCTCTGCGAGGAGTTAAACGATTTGGAGTTAAGGGAAGGTTAGCCCCGAGATTTGTAGGACCATACCAAGTAATGGAGCGTATGGGAGAAGTTACCAACAAGTTGGAGTCACCCGAAGGACTGTCAGGAGTTCATGATGTGTTTCACGATTCCCAGTTGAAGAAGTGTCATGCAGAGATGGCCAATATTTCCTTGTAAGGACGCTTGACCCTGGAAAGGATAATGATGTTCCACGAAGTGGAGTATGGATTTCATAAGTATAAGTTTTATCACGGTATGTGGGACATCCCACGAGGATGAAGAGATGAAGTGTTATTGGATATAAAGGAGGTATGATGTTGGAAATATGGATCAATGGAAATTCCATGAAGAGTCTGAGTAATCATGTCCCCGTTTGGTGCAAATATAAGGAAAAGAGACAGTACATTTGGATGGATTTTAAGTATGCCAGGAAGTTGGATGTTGGGATAATGATCAGTTGCCCAGATGATGAGTTCAAGATTTGCAAGTGATGAGATGGGCCATAACCCACAGGCCCCAGGACCTGCCAAGAAGCAAGCACACTCTTGCTGAAGGAAAAACCCTGGAAGAAGTTACGACTTGTATCAACCGACGATTCTATAGGAGTTTATGCAAAACCTGAGAGTTGTTAAGTAACGATAGATGTTTGTTTGGCTTGCAGAATCAATGGATTTTCCGAACTTGGTTCGTCGACAAGAAGAATTCTGCAATGCTTGTGAGGATGACCGAGTGTTAGAATGCGAGATTCGCTAAACCATGTACAAGGAAATGATTTGGGTGCGGGATGGATTGATCACCATACCGACTTACTCTTATTATTCGCCTTGCTATATGGGATGGTAAATCTGAGTGACTTACCTATAGTGGAGAGACGACGATCAAAACCTTGTTTGAACCTTAGAAAGGTATAGGTATTTTTTTCCCTTGTACACGGCAGTTGTTGCCAACCGTAGGTTATACGGTGAGGATCACACAGACCCATTTCCTGCAGGAGAAACCGTAAATTGTTGACCACCATGAGATATCGATAGTTGTTTAGTCTTGGCGTCAGACCCGTCAGCTATGAAGACCCAGTTTCGGGATAACCTTGCCAAGATGAAAGGACAAAGGAATTGAGGAAAAGGTTATGCCACTACCGGAAGAGCCCAGAGAAGGGATTATCCTTAATATCTGAGAAGACTGACACTGTCAACGATAAGGATGGAGTATATGAGTTTTGATGGAACCGTAACAATGTTTCTAAGGGTGGTAGCACCCCAGACCCCTTTGATGATTGATGGATTTTGAGGAGACCCCCAAACCCTAACCTATTCTTGCTAGCCTCTCCGAATCTCGAGGACGAGATTCATTTTAAGGGTGGTAGTTTGTAACATCCCAAAATTTTAAATTTTGGAATGTTATAAACAAATAGATAGATTTGATTGATTGTTTGATTGACTGCGTGAATTGAGTGAGATTCGAATTCTTTTTGAAAGTTAAATGAGAGGGAATAAAAGGACTTTCCCAAACTTTCATATTGGTTCTCTGATCTTCGTGAATTCAAATTCTTTTCAACACAAAACCCCGGAGAGAAGATGACATGACTTCTTCCATTTATTTAAATGACAAGGGGTGTTGAGAATATTTGAATTTCATTTGAAAATATTTCCAATTCAGAAACTTTAAGCAACTCAATGATTTTCACGAGAGAAGATAAAATGACTTTTTCAAATTATATGAAATATGAGTTGGGAGTTTCAAAGAATTAAATTCAAAGCCCCTTTGAATTTATTTTCAATTTGGAATAGATCATCATGCATATTTATTTTCTTGCATTTTGGTCGATCCTAGAAATTTCACGCAACTCAAGGACCCTTGGAGAGAGTTGGAGATTTCGTTATTTTCATATTTGAGAGTTTTCTCGAATTGAAAAGAGGATCATTTGATTTATTTATTTCATCTTCAATTATTTTTCCGTTATCAAAAATATAAGAGAGGGAATAATATGACTTTCCCAAATTTAGGAAAATGAAGATTTAATAAATAGATCAAATTTTGTTTGCCAGAGTTTTATTTGCATTTTATTCGGATAGGGAAAATTGTGCGTTTTCAAAATTTGCTTCTTAGGCCCGGAGTAAAGTTCATTTTGTTCGGCTCATTTTTAGGAGTCGGAGAAAGTTTACTTTATTAATTTTGGAAGTTCGTTTAGATTTTCTTTTATTTATTTTTCTGCGCGCGAGACCGTTTAAAAAAAAAAATCCGCAGCGCCTTGGGCCAAAGGCCCAAGCCGCTAGCCGCCGGCCGGCCAAGAGGCTATAGCTAGCGTGCGCGCACAGGGAGCCAGGAGCCGCCGCTTCCTTCTTTTGCCTAGTCCTAGTAGGACTCTTGTCCTATGTTCGTTTATTCCGTATCTATTTCTAGATCTTTTTCTCTTGTTTCCTAATCCTAATCTATTTCTTGTCCCCTACCCCAAGCAAAACCCTCCCCTCCCCAATATAAATACCCAAGCACCCCCCCTCTAAACACATCAAACCAACACCTCTCCTCTCCTCCGCCCCTCACCGCGCCACCCCTCACCACCGCGCCGCCTCACCCGCGCCGCCGCCCCTCACCCGCGCCGCCGCCCAACCCCGCGCCCTAGTGCCGCCGCCGCCGCCCTGCGTCAACGCCGCCGTCGCCGCCGTTCGCCGGAGGTACCGCGCCGCGTCTCTTCTTTCCCTCGGTTCGGTTTTTCTTATAAACCGTTCCGATTCTTTTCTTCTCTACCGATTCGTTTTCTTTCCGATTTTTCGCTAAACCGTTCCGGTGTTCTAGATCGGTTTTTTGTTTCGATCTCTTTTCCGAAAACCCTAGATTGGTTTTCGTTCTTCTTTCGGACCGTTCGTCTCAACGAACGTGATCACCGATTATTTCCCGGTTAACGACGTCTGTTCGTATAACCGTTCTTCTTTTTCTTCTCGTCGGATTTATTCCGCGATCGCGATCTCAGATCCGATCTTCGTTCTAGTTTATCTTCTTGCCCGTTTATCGGAATCAGGTGATTCAAGCGCCTGGAGTTTCGCCTCGAAACCGTCGTTCCGTCTAATCAACTTGAACAAGCTTTTGCTACAGTAAAATTTTGACCTAGTTTCAACTTGCTAGAACCGAGTTGTTTTTCTTCCGCCGTTTGTTTTTCGTTCTTTCTTTGCAACCGGAGTTCTTAAGTTGAACTCTCTGGTTAGATCTTTTATTCGAGATTTCCCTGTGCATTAGATGAGTACTTATTGTATGCTTGTTGTTTGTCTGCGTTAGATTACCCGGATTGCGCCGCTTGTTACTTCGAATCCCTAGGACTCGCGGATCATCAGCAAGGCAAGTAACACTTTGATCATACCTTTTCTACAACCCATGTTTTATTGCATTAGATCAATCCTCTCACATTGCATGATTAGGATCTAATTAAATTGTGGGATTGGGAAGTAGATGAGGTAGTACCTATTACCTGTAGTATTATGAAACCTTTGGGAGTTACTCTACGTTTGCTTATATTGCCATGCTATGCTAGTAGACGTGGATTGGGTGAGTGAATATCCATGACAGATGTGAGATTGATAATTTTAATGGTTTATCTAAGGTGGCAACTTAAACACACATCTGGGTGGATTGAGGCACCTGATGTCTATCAGGACTTGCCTGTTTTTTTCGGACCGCCACCCAGGCTCAAAGGGATCATAAGATCTTTCATGCTAGAAACTTTCGTGTGCAGCCACATGCTACTATGGGCTCTAGCATAGTTGACTAAGTTGTGCGAACTCTTACGGGGTGGACTAGCAGATGTAGGGGATGTAGGTGTACCGGTCTACCCCACATGTAAGGTGCTAGTGCTTCTGAAAGACTATGTCTCGGTCATCCGTCTTCTCAAACACCATGTAGTGCGAGAAACCAAACGGAGGCGATCGAGTCATGTGGGAAAAGTGCGCAGCCTCTGCAGAGTAACAAACTAATCATGATTAGCCTTGTCCCCGGTTATGGACAACTTGAGTATCTAGTATTTGAATATCATTGTGAATCTCAACATGTTACCTCAAATAAAAGCTATTGGGTTTTAATGAGTACTTTTAATTGGGATTGAGGATGCTGTCAACCATTCTCAATGTTCAACAACCACCATGATAGTTAAACAAAATTATTCCTTTGATGTAGGGAAAAATTGGCTTTTCGCAAAAACTGTAACCATAGAGCTTTCCACCAGCCATATATGCATGTAGTATAGCCTATTCTTTCATTACTCTCTATGTGTTACATTGCCAGCATATTCCATGTGCTGACCCGTTTTCGGGCTGCAACTTTTCATGTTGCAGACTTTTCAGACGACGAGTAAGTGGTACGTTAGGGTTACGATTTCCTATACTCAACTTTGCCGTTGGTGTTGATGGCAATCCACAACCTTGTTGCTTCCGCTATATTTTGGATTGAGGTAATAGTTTTTACGTTACTTTATACATGTGATTTACCTCTGTTATAAATCCTTCGAGTACTGTGTGTGTCAGCATACCGATCCAGGGATGACACGAAAGCACAGAGACTTGATCCATTCGGATCGGGTCGCTACAAGTATCAATCTTGGATGTTTTATACGTAATTATATATCATTTTTTTGGGACTAAACTATTAACCTAGTGCCTAGTGCCAGTTGCTGTTTTTTGCTTGTTTTTGACTTTTCCGAAAATCAATATCAAACAGAGTGCAAACGGAGAAAAAACTTTGGATTATTTTTTTCTAGACCAGAGGGGACCCTAGAAGGTTCGAGAGAAGACTTGAAGGGCCACGAGGGAGCGATAAGGTCGGGAGGCGTGCCCCCAGGCTTGTGGGCCCCTCTTGGCACCTCTTGATCTAATTCTACCTCTATAAATTCCCAAATATTCCCCAATACACTAGAGAGCCATCGAAAATACTTTTTATGCCTCCGCAATTTCCTGTTCTTCCACGATCCCATCTTGAGGACTTTTCTGGTACTTTGCCGGAAGGGAATCAATCACGGGAGGCATACTAGTGACACTCTATTTGTCTATGTATTCACACATGTACTAAGTTTTCGGTTAATACAATTCTAGCATGAATAATAAACATTTATCATGATATAGGAAATATAAATAACAACTTTATTATTGCCTCTAGGGCATATTTCCTTCAGTCTCCCACTAGCACTAGAGTCAATAATCTAGATTACATTGTAATGATTCTAACACCCATGGAGTCTTGGTGTTGAACATGTTTTGCTCGTGAGAGAGGCTTAGTCAATGGGTCTGCAACATTCAGATCCGTATATATCTTGCAAATCTCTATGTCTCCCTCCTTGACTTGATCGTGGATGGAATTGAAGCATCTCTTGATGTGCTTGGTTCTCTTGTGAAATCTGGATTCCTTTGCCAAGGCAATTGCACCATTATTGTCACAAAAGATTTTGATTGGACCCGATGCACTAGTTATTACACCTAGATAGGATATGAACTCCTTCATCCAGACTCCTTCATTTGCTGCTTCCGAAGCAGCTATGTACTCTACTTCACACGTAGATCCCTCCACGACGCTCTGCTTGGAACTGCACCAACTTACAGCTCCACCATTTAATAAAAATACGTATTCGGTTTGTGACTTAGAGTCATCCGGATCAGTGTCAAAGCTTGCATCGATGTAACCATTTACGACAAGATCTTTGTCACCTCCATAAACAAGAAACATATCCTTTAGTCCTTTTCAGGTATTTCAGGATGTTCTTAACCGCTATCTAGTGATCCGCTCCTGGATTACTTTGGTACCTCCCTGCTAAACTAATAGCAGACACACATCAAGTCTGGTACACAACATTGCATACATGATAGAACCTATGGCTGAAGCATAGGGAATGACTTTCATTTTCTCAACTTCACACCTTGTAACATAGGCAAGAACTCTTTCTTTGCTTGATCCATTTTGAATTTCTTCAAAACTTTAGCAAGGTATGTGCTTTGTGAAAGTACTATTAAGCGTCTTGATCTATCTATATAGATCTTGATGCCCAATATGTAAGCAGCTTCACCGAGGTCTTTCATTGAAAAATTAATACTCAAGTATCCTTTTATGCTATTTAGAAATTCAGTATCATTTCCGATCAACAATATGTCATCTACATATAATATCAGAAATGCTACAGAGCTCCCACTCACTTTCTTGTAAATACATGCTTCTCCAAAAGTCCGTATAAAACCATATGCTTTGATCACACTATCAAAGCGTATATTTCAACTCTGAGAGGCTTGCACCAGTCCATAAATGGATCGCTGGAGCTTGCACACTTTGTTAGCACCTTTTGGATCGACAAAACCTTCTGGTTGCATCATATACAACTCTTATTTAAGATATCCATTAAGGGATGTAGTTTTGACATCCATTTGCCAAATTTCATAATCGTAAAATGCAGCAATTACTAACATGATTCGGACGGACTTAAGCATCGCTATGGGTGAGAAGGTCTCATCGTAGTCAACTCCTTGAACTTGTCAAAAACCTTTTGCAACAAGTCGAGCTTTGTAGACAGTAACATTACTGTCAGCGTCAGTCTTGTTCTTGAAGATCCATTTATTCTCTATGGCCTGCCGATCAATGGGCAGTTTGCTCATACATGGATCCCATCTCAGATTTCGTGGCCTCAAGCCATTTTGCGGAATCTGGGCTCATCATCGCTTCCTCACAGTTTGTAGGTTTGTCATGGTCAAGTAACATGACCTCCAGAACAGGATTACCATACCACACTGGTGCGGATCTTACTCTGGTTGACCTATGAGGTTCGGTAGTAAGTTGGTCAGAAGTTTCATGATCATCATCATTAACTTTCTCACTTACTGGTGTAGGAATCATTGGAACTGATTTCAGTGATGAACTAGTTTCCAATAGGGGAGCAGGTACATTTACCTCATTAAGTTCTACTTTCCTCCCACTCACTTCTTTCGAGAGAAACTCCTTCTCTAGAAAGGATCCATTCTTAGCAACGAATATCTTGCCTTGGAATCTATGATAGAAGGTGTACCCAACAGTCTCCTTTGGGTATCCTATGAAGACACATTTCTCCGATTTGGGTTCGAGCTTATCAGGTTGAAGCTTTTTAACATAAGCATCGCAGCCCCAAACTTTAAGAAACGACAACTCGGGTTTCTTGCCAAACCACAGTTCATAAGGTGCCGTCTCAACGGATTTAGATGGTGCCCTATTTAACATGAATGCAGCCGTCTCTAAAGCATAACACCAAAACGATAGCGGTAAATTAGTAAGAGACATCATAGATCGCACCATATCTAGTAATGTACGATTACGACATTCGGACACACCATTACGCTGTGGTGTTCCGGGTGGTGTGAATTGTGAAACTATTCCGCATTGTTTCAAATGAAGACCAAACTCGTAACTCAAATATTCTCCTCCACGATCAGATCAAGAAACTTTATTTTCTTTCTTGTTATGATGATTTTCCACTTCACTCTGAAATTCTTTGAACTTTTCAAATGTTTCATACTTACGTTTCATTAAGTAGATTGTAACGCCCTCGATGCGACTATATCTCCCACGTGTCGAAGCACGACTTAGAGGCATAACCGCATTGAAAGCAATGTCGCAAGTGAGGTAATCTTCACACAACCCATGTAATACATAAGGGAAAGAGATACATAGTTGGCTTACAATCGCCACTTCACACAATACATGAATAAAGCATTACATCATCCAAATACAATCAAGGTCCGACTACGGAACCAAAATAAAAGAAGAACCCCAAATGCGACAGGTCCCCGATCGACCCCAACTGGGCTCCACTACTGATCAACTAGAACGAAACAACATAAAGGACAAGATCTTCATCGAGCTCCTCCTTGAGCTTGGTTGCGTCATCTGCACGGCTCATCGGCACCTGCAAGCTGGTTTTGGAAGTATCTGTGAGTCACGGGGACTCAGCAATCTCACACCCTCGCGATCAAGACTATTTAAGCTTATGGGTAAGGTAAAGGTATGAGGTGGAGCTGCAGCAAGCGACTAGCATATATGGTGGCTAACATACGCAAATGAGAGCGAGAAGAGAAGGCAAAGCACGGTCGATAAAACTATGATCAAGAAGTGATCCTAGAACAACCTACGTCAAGCATAACTCCAACACCGTGTTCACTTCCCGGACTCCGCCGGAAGAGACCATCACGGTTACACACGCGGTTGATGCATTTTAATTAAGATCAACTTCAGGTTTTCTACAACCGGACATTAACAAATTCCCATCTGCCCATAACCGCGGGCACGACTTTCAAAAGTTCAAAACCCTGCAGGGGTGTCCCAACTTAGCCCATCACAAGCTCTCACGGTCAACGAAGGATATTCCTTCTCCCAAGACAATCCGATCAGGCTCGGCATCCCAGGTTACAAGACATCCTCGACAATGGCAAAACAAGTCCAGCAACACCGCCCGAATGTGCCGACAAATCCCGATAGGAGCTGGACATATCTCGTTCTCAGGGCACACTCAGATGAGACTAGCTATGAGTAAAACCAACCCTCAAGTTTCCCCGAGGCGGCCCCGTAGGCAGCTCGGTTCGGACCAACACTTAGAGAAGCACTGGCCCGGGGGGGTTAAAATAAAGATGACCCTTGAGTCTGCAGAACCCCAAGGGAAAGGTGGTAGGTTGTTAGTGCAAATGGTAAAACCAAGGTTGGGCATTGCTGGAGGAGTTTTATTCAAGGCGAACTGTCAAGGGGTTCCCATTATAACCCAACCGCGTAAGGAATGCAAAATCCGGGAACATAACACCGATATGACGGAAACTAGGGCGGCAAGAGTGGAACAAAACACCAGGCATAAGGCCGAGCCTTCCACCCTTTACCAAGTATATAGATGCATTAATTAAATAAGAGATATTGTGATATCCCAACAAAATATCCATGTTCCAACATGGAACAAACTCCAATCTTCACCTGCAACTAACAACGCTATAAGAGGGGTTGAGCAAAACGGTAACATAGCCAAACAATGGTTTGCTAGGACAAGGTGGGTTAGAGGCTTGGTTTAACAGTATGGGAGGCATGATAAGCAAGTGGTAGGTATCGCAACATAGGCATAGCAAAAGAGCGAGCAACTAGCAAGCAAAGATAGAAGTGATTTCGAGGGTATGGTCATCTTGCCTGAGATCCCGCAAGGAAGAAGAACGAGTCCATGAAGAAGATCAAACGGACATAGTCGAACGAATCCTCACAAACGCGACGTTAACAGAACCAACCCGAAGAAGCAACACCGGAAAGAAGCAAACAACATAGTAAAACAACCACCACATAAACATGGCATGATGCACAATCAAGCATGATGCATGTCCGGTTTAAAGAGGCATGGCATGGCAAAATGCACAAGCAACCCTACAAATTAAGTGGAGCTCAATATGCAACGGGATGCATATTGATGGAACACCACAACAATTATTTAGTTCGATCTCGTTTATGTACCCAACAATATTAAATGTTGTTAGCATGGGAAGAGGTGAAGCAAAGTAAAACTATCTGTCTAGTCAAGTTTAAATGAGGCCGGAAGCAACAAACAACAATCCCGGTAAATCCCCATATGCATATTTTGGTTATGGTACTGTTCTGCCCTGAACACAATTTTAGGGGTGTTAAACATGCAAAGTGATGCCACCATGTTAAACTAGGCATTTTTCTACCCCATTTACATATAAAGTTTATTAAATTCCGAGTTACGGTTATTTAGTTATGAATTAAACCATTTTAGCACGTTATTTAAGCAAATTTAAACAAACATCATATTAAACATTTTAAACATGAATGAAAAAGACATATTATGAAACTAGATGAAAAACTAAGCAAGTTTCATATACAAAGTTTTTACATGTGATGCTCCGTTTGTGAGATATTAAATGCATGAAGTTTAGGGGCTGATCTGCAAAAGTGCAACTCCCTGAAAAAATAGGAAAACGCTCTATGTAAAAAAACGATACGGGCCGGATCTGGTTGGCCCATCAGAGGAAAGGACAGGAGCTGCTCACATTAGGCCAAGCACAGTTGGTGGAGGAGTGGGCCGGCTTGAGCTGGGGTCAACGGGCGAAGGGGAGGCGCTGGGCTGCGCGAGCGAAGCAAAGGGAGGGGTCGAGGCTCGGTCAACACGGGCAGGACTCGTCGATTGACGCGCTCGCTACTACTCGACAGGAAGCAGAGCCGCGGCAGCACGGCTGCTCGCCGGAGACGAAGGAAGGGAGGCGGAGACGGCGGATCTGGACGGAGGGGGGCGGATGCAGGTGAAGAAGCTCCCGACGGAGAAGTCCATGGGGCGGCAGCGTCCATGAAGGGCGGCGGCCATGCTTCGGTCCCTGACAGAGAGAAACGGGAGAGGGGAGTGAGTGGTCAGGAGAGACAATCAGAGGGAGGAGGAGAGGAAACAGGGCGGCGGCTACTCATCTCCGACGAGGTCGGAGCTCCGGCGAGGCCTGGTGGCCAGAGCAGCGACGTGAGGCGGCGGGGTCGATCTGGATCGGGAGGAGCTCGGGCACGGGCACGAGGGCAGCGGCGGAGCAGTGGATTGCGGGGGCTCCTCTCCTCTCGATGGAGCATGGGAACGAGGGCACGGGGAGTAGCGGGGAGGTGCCTGGGTTCAACTCCGGCAAGGGGAGTCGCGGATTGGAGCTTGGGACGGTCGGCGCGCGATGAGCTCCTGCAGGACACGGACACGAGAAAAGGGTCAGGGAGGAAGAGAGGGAAAGAGAAGAAAGAGCAGGGGCGCACGGTGAGGCGTTCGTCCCTGGTTCGTTCGAAGAGACGAGGCGCTGGGGTCGGCCGATGCTCTGCTCGGTGGTACTCTGGCCGGGGCTCTCGGGAGGAGGAGGTTGCGGGATTGGGTGGATCGAGGGGAGGAGAATGTTGGTCCGGTGCTGAAAACGAGGGAGTTGGTCGGGATCGACTGGGAATGGGTGGATGGCTCTGGGAGGATCCCGATGAAGAGAGTGGCGGCGGCGAGGAGGAGGATTGGTGGATTGGACAGGATAGGCTAGGGTTTGACTGGTTATTTATAGTATTGGATTTTTGGTTAGGGACTATCTGGAGCCTCCGATCAAAATCGGACGGTCGCGAATAAAATAGCTAGGGAGTCCAAATAAGAAAACGGTGACGTTTTGTAGATGTTTGGGGATGTTCCGGACACAACGGTGGCGACAGTCCGAGTCGGGTCCGGGACAGCTTTTCGAACGCGCGTGTGAGGAGGGCCGCGGGCTGACGAGAGGGGTTAGGTAGGGCATGAGGGTGTGTAGTGAAATGTGAAGACGGTCTAGGGAGGAAAAGAGAGGGAAAGTCCGGCAACAGTTTTCGGAGACCGAAAACATCCGACGTTAGACCGGCTATACTGCCGCTATAGTTATCCGTTGGGGCAACAGACGATCTCCGAATGCGATGAAACTTGACAGGCGATCTATCTACACGATAATAAGACCACACGACAACTTTCATCCCATTCCGAGAACATTTTCCGGCCACTTATAAAATACTATTTCAGACATGCCGCGGGCGCGTGCAAGTGTGTCTCGGCTCAGAACGGACAACGGACGGAACTGGGAGACCCGGACTAATGCAAGTTTTGAAAAACATGATGATGCAATGCACATGATGACATGGCAAGATGCAACACACAAGCAAATGACAAGGCCACAACAGCGAATAACTGGAGGACACCTGGCACATCGGTCTCGGGGCCTCACAACACTCCACCACTACGAGAGGATCTCGTCCCAAGATCTAGAATGTCACCGGAGAGAAAACGGAAGAGATAGAGAAGAGGTAAAACTAAGTTGCTTCTTTGACAAACGAGTGAAACCAAAGAACCTTGAGAGGTTGAACAAATTCGAGAAAAGAATACAACGAAGGTGAACAAGGTCGAAAACACTCCGTTAGAAAAGAGGGACAAAGAACATTGCGAAAAACCTTGAGGTTGGAGGGCAAGATATATATTGAAACCACTCCGGTTAAGTCAAGATAGAGAAGGATTAAGAATGATATAATTTGGACAGCACTCCGTCTGAGAAGGGACGCAAAACTTGATAAGATGAGAGAACTTGAAAAGAGGGCACGACACTCCGGTAAAATGGATAACACAAAAAGAACATGATCCTGACAAGAACAAGAAGAAGGTTTGAAGAGAGCAACATCACAATGCCTCCAGAAGAAGTGAGAGAATGGAACTGAATGAACGGGGGAGAAAAACAAGGTCTTGAGAGAGCACACTTACACCAAAAGCTAGAACGAAGTTGTTGGGTTATCAACAACGAAAAGGATAAGCTTGATATGGACTTATAGAATACATCTCAAAATTATGAGGTGACAACCTGCCATTCACGGGAAAAAGAATTGGATTGATAAGAACAAGGAGACGAGAAGCTATCTCACTGGGAGGATAAATGAAGAACTTGGATCATTGATAAACACCATAAGAGCGACAATCCTTAAAGGAAAGCTTTAGGTGAAATATAACCCAAGATAATTCCAATGAAGAAAGTGATGGGTTTAAATACCTCATTCTTGACAACATATGAATCATGAAACATGAACTCAAATTATCAGGAATGATATAATACCACCTCTATTGATACGGAAGGAAGAATTGCACTCCGGATTGCAAGATGAAGAATGCTTGAGCTCATCTGAAAAGAATCTTGATGAACACTTTGAGAAGGAATTAAATCCTTTATGAACCATCATGTAGAACCTTGATGAAGAACTTCGGTAACCGAAAGGATGACAAAAAGAAAGAGAAGTTGAGAATATAAGGTGAAGCCTTGCGATGATTTAGATGGAGCTTCGCGACGATATAATGCAGAAAAACTTGGAACTCCGGAAAAGAAAAGATGAAACAACTGAAATCAAGAATTTTGATGAACCTCCGGAATAAGGAATTAAATCACTTGGATGAAACAATAAGAAGAATTACATTATGCTTATCCTTCACCAATTCAAATTGATGACAAGCAATGGATTTGTGGCATACTACTTATTCTCGTAGAAAGGATTAAGATAGATATAGCACAAACTTGGGAAGATCTTGAACGAACCACCGTAAGAATTGAAACAACTAATAAATTGATATGATAAATGAAGGAAGAAGAATCTTGAACGAACCACCGTAAGAATTGAAAAAGAACGAATAAAAGATAACGAAGACACCAGGAAGAATTTAGCAAATGAACGAAGATGCTTGAGAGAATTTATATACATGAGAACGAAGAGATCACGAGCTGATAAGAGAATACTTGAATGATGCACCGGTATGATTTGGAGAATGAGAGTTGAAAGCTGGAATGAATAATTATGAGATGATGGGCTCCGAAGAATCAAACTGAAAAGACTCCTGAATTGCTCCGGAAGGATGAAAAAAAAATTCTGACAATCAAAACAATTATGAGAGTATGGCATCAAGCTAGAATCACGAATCTTTGAGAGAACGGATAAGATATAGAGGAAACATTTCTTCGGTCTTCAAATGTTGATGACGATGAGAAGCACTACCAAAAATTGTAGAGGCACTCCGGAATTAAGATTGGAAAGGTTGAACCAACGATGAAAAGAATTTGACAGATCTTGGAGAAAGACATTTGACTGATGATAGTTCATTCTTACGTCAAACTTCGAAAAGAATTTGGGAGTAACTCTGGGAAAAATTAGAAGAGTCAGGTAATATCCTGGGAAAAGACCTGTGGGTTAGGGCCCACTCAAAAGAAACACCGTAGAACGATTTAAAAGAGAGAATGCACCGGTAAGATTAAATGGCTAGAATGAGATAACAACCTCGAAAGAGCTTGAAAGGATTACGAAAGCAGAGTGGAAACACGAATCTTCGAGATATCTTGAACACTCCGGAACAATTGAATGGCAAGCGGGGAAGATTAAGAGGTGCGCCGGCATAAGTAAGCATTGAAACGAGGAAAAGATATGATCAACAAAGCTTGACTTGAAACCACCGGAGAAAAAAATGAAGAATGATGAACTTGAGGCCCCGTTAGAATGACCATGAGAATCACCGGATAAGAACATTGATTGAAAAGAAAGAAGAGACTTCACAAGAATAAAGGATACTTGATTAAGACATCGGATTCCATGAAGAAAAAGGGTGGGTGGGCGGGAAAACAAAGACAACTTGGGGACGGATGAAACAAACACCGTTGAGAAGAACTGATACTTGATCTTGCGGATGTTGCAATGATCGGATCCACTTGAAGAGAAGTACACCGGTTAAAAAGGATTGACATGGCAATCTCGATGATCATGAAGGATTAGTATTCACATACAAATATGAGAACACCGCTTAGGAAAGGGATGGAATCCACATTTGTCTCTAAAGCAACTCGAATACCACAACTCAAAACAAAACAAAGGATTGGTTTTCAAAATAAGCCAGAACAAACATATGATAGAGATTTCGTCCGAAGTTTTCGTGGTGGGGCCTACACGGGCTCGATCGTACAACACCATCATGTACAAGGCAGTGCACATGACATACGAAGCGTCCCCGAGTCGGCATAGCCAAGGACTCTTTAAGACACAACGAGACCACTGTAAAACCAACCGTGGATAGGCGGACCACTAGACGTCGAACCCCAATTTCATATCATACATCTGTCGGAAAGATATCCTAAGAGCTACTTGAATTCCCACTTATAAACTCCCGAAACTTTCCGGTTATGCAATCAGGTGTTGGGTATACAGGGGAAGCATAATATCTCACCCAAAACTAGCAAATCCTACATCCAGCTGTATCCATCCTTCAACACATAACCAAGAAACCTTCGGAAATCGTCTACCTCAACCTTCGAAAAGCATCCGTTATACGAGTTATGGCAATACTCCCGAACTCCCGCCCCAGTACTGGGTGGCGTCGAGGTTATCTCACCAACAACTGCATAAAAGAGATTTTCGATGTCGGCGAAAACTAAACTCAGGTATTCCAGAACTGCAACGATAAAATTGTGACGACAACACCTCAGAGCTCAACTCCCCGGGACACTTTCACAACCCCTAATGACAGGAGGCACCAAGAACAATGTTCTCGTCAAAAATCGATCGGAACGATTCCAAGATACCCGCGTGATCCTAAATTTTTTTTGTGAAATTTGAGAAGAGAAGTGTCAAAACTCTATGTCAGGATGCCTCACCAGAGTGACGAAGGGACTAAGGAGTAAAAAGAATTCCTAACTCTCATATATATATAATCCTAAATGACTCAAAACATTTTTCTAGACTCAACAACACCAGCTATTCGATCAAGCAGGGGGGCTCCTAAGGTCGGGGAAGGCTCTGATTACCAACTTGTAACGCCCTCAATGCGGCTATATCTCCCACGTGTCGAAGCACAACTTAGAGGAATAACCGCATTGAAAGCAATGTCGCAAGTGAGGTAATCTTCACACAACCCACGTAATACATAAGGGAAAGATACATCGTTGGCTTACAATCGCCACTTCACACAATTACATGAATAAAGCATTACATCAGCCAAATACAAACAAGGTCCGACTACAGAACCAAAATGAAAGAAGACTACCCCAAAAGCTACACAAATCCCCGATCGACCCCAACTGGGCTCCACTACTGATCAACTAGAACGAAACAACATAAAGGACAAGATCTTCCTCGAGCTCCTCCTTGAGCTCGGTTGTGTCATCCGCACGGTTCAACGGCACCTGCAAGCTGGTTTTGGAAGTATCTGTGAGTCACGGGGACTCAGCAATCTTACACCCTCGCGATCAAGACTATTTAAGCTTATGGGTAAGGTAAAGGTATGAGGTGGAGCTGCATCAGCGACTAGCATATTTGGTGGCTAACATATACGCAAAAGAGAGCAAGAAGAGAAGGCAAAGCACGATCGAGGAAACTATGATCAAGAAGTGATCATAGAACAACCTACGTCAAGCATAACTCCAACACCATGTTCACTTCCCGGACTCCGCTGGAAAGAGACCATCACGGTTACACACACGGTTGATGCATTTTAATTAAGATCAACTTCAGGTTTTCTACAACCGGACATTAACAAATTCCCATCTGCCCATAACCGCGGGCACGACTTTCGAAAGTTCAAAACCCTGCAGGGGTGTCCCAACTTAGCCCATCACAAGCTCTCACGGTCAACGAAGGATATTCCTTCTCCCAAGAGAATCCGATCAGGCTCGGCATCCAGGTTACAAGACATCCTCGACAATGGTAAAACAAGTCCAGCAACACCACCCGAATGTGCCGACAAATCCCGATAGGAGCTGCACATATCTCGTTCTCAGGGCACACTCTGATGAGACTAGCTACGAGTAAAACCAACCCTCAAGTTTCCCCGAGGCGGCCCCATAGGCAGCTCGGTTTGGACCAACACTTAGAGAAGCACTGGCCCGGGGGGTTAAAATAAAGATGACCCTTGAGTCTGCAGAACCCAAGGGAAGGTGGTAGGTTGTTAGTGCAAATGGTAAAACCAAGGTTGGGCATTGCTGGAGGAGTTTTATTCAAGGCGAACTGTCAAGGGGTTCCCATTATAACCCAACCGCGTAAGGAACGCAAAATCCAGGAACATAACACCGATATGACGGAAACTAGGGCGGCAAGAGTGGAACAAAACACCAGGCATAAGGCCGAGCCTTCCACCCTTTACCAAGTATATAGATGCATTAATTAAATAAGAGATATTGTGATATCCCAACAAATATCCATGTTCCAAACATGGAACAAGCTCCAATCTTCACCTGCAACTAACAACGCTATAAGAGGGGCTGCGCAAAGCGGTAACATAGCCAAACAACGGTTTGCTAGGACAAGGTGGGTTAGAGGCTTGGTTTAACAATATGGGACACATGATAAGCAAGTGGTAGGTATCGCAGCATAGGCATAGCAAAAGAGCGAGCAACTAGCAAGCAAAGATAGAAGTGATTTCGAAGGTATGGTCATCTTGCCTGAGATCCCGCAAGGAAGAAGAACGGGTCCATGAAGAAGTCGAACGAACGTAGTCGACCGAATCCTCACACACACGACGTTAACAGAACCAACCCGAAGAAGCAACACCGGAAAGAAGCAAACAACATAGTAAAACAACCACCACATAAACATGGCATGATGCACAATCAAGCATGATGCATGTCCGGTTTAAAGAGGCATGGCATGGAAAAATGCACAAGCAACCCTACAAATTAAGTGGAGCTCAATATGCAACGGGATGCATATTGATGGAACACCACAACAATTATTTAGTTCGATCTCGTTTATGTACCCAACAATATTAAGTGTTGTTAGCATGGCAAGAGGTGAAGCAAAGTAAAACTATCTATCTAGTCAAGTTTAAATGAGGCCGGAAGCAACGAACAACAATTCCGGTAAATCCCCATATGCATATTTTGGTTATGGTACTGTTCTGCCCTGAACACAATTTTAGGGGTGCTAAACATGCAAAGTGATGCCACCATGTTAAACTAGGCATTTTTCTACCCCATTTACATATAAAGTTTATTAAATTCCGAGTTACGGTTATTTAGTTATGAATTAAACCATTTTAGCATGTTATTTAAGCAAACTTAAACAAACAGCATATTAAACATTTTGAACATGGATGAAAAAGACATATTATGAAACTAGATGAAAAACTAAGCAAGTTTCATATACAAAGTTTTACATGTGATGCTCCGTTTGTGAAATATTAAATGCATGAAGTTTAGGGGCTGATCTACAAAAGTGCAACTCCCTGAAAAAAAATAGGAAAACGCTCTATGTAAAAAAACGATACGGGCCGGATCTGGTTGGCCCATCAGAGGAAAGGACAGGAGCTGCTCACATTAGGCCAAGCACAGTCGGTGGAGGAGTGGGCCGGCTTGAGCTGGGGTCAACGGGCGAAGGGGAGGCGCTGGGCTGCGCGAGCGAAGCAAAGGGAGGGGGTCGAGGCTCGGTCAACACGGGCAGGACTCGTCGATTGACGCGCTCGCTACTACTCGACAGGAAGCAGAGCCGCGGCAGCACGGCTGCTCGCCGGAGACGAAGGAAGGGAGGCGGAGACGGCGGATCTGGACGGAGGGGGGCGGATGCAGGTGAAGAAGCTCCAGGCGGAGAAGATCCATGGGGCGGCAGCGTCCTTGAATGGGCGGCGGCCATGCTTCGGTCCCTGACAGAGAGAAACGGGAGAGGGGAGTGAGTGGTCAGGAGAGACAATCAGAGGGAGGAGGAGAGGAAACAGGGCGGCGGCTACTCATCTCCGACGAGGTCGGAGCTCCGGCGAGGCCTGGTGGCCGGAGCAGCGACGTGAGGCGGCGGGGTCGATCTGGATCGGGAGGAGCTCGGGCACGGGCACGAGGGCAGCGGCGGAGCAGTGGATTGCGGGGGCTCCTCTCCTCTCGATGGAGCGTGGGAACGAGGGCACGGGGAGTAGCGGGGAGGTGCCTGGGTTCAACTCCGGCAAGGGGAGTCGCGGATTGGAGCTTGGGACGGTCGGCGCGCGATGAGCTCCTGCAGGACACGGACACGAGAAAAGGGTCAGGGAGGAAGAGAGGGAAAGAGAAGAAAGAGCAGGGGCGCACGGCGAGGCGTTCGTCCCTGGTTCGTTCGAAGAGACGAGGCGCTGGGGTCAGCTGATGCTCTGCTCAGTGGTACTCTGGCCGGGGCTCTCGGGAGGAGGAGGTTGCGGGATTGGGTGGATCGAGGGGAGGAGAATGTTGGTCCGGTGCTGAAAACAAGGGAGTTGGTCGAGATCGACTGGGAATGGGTGGATGGCTCTGGGAGGATCCCGATGAAGAGAGTGGCAGCGGCGAGGAGGAGGATTGGTGGATTGGACAGGATAGGCTAGGGTTTGACCAGTTATTTATAGTATTGGATTTTTGGTTAGGGACTATCTGGAGCCTCCGATCAAAATCGGACGGTCGCGAATAAAATAGCTAGGGAGTCCAAATAAGAAAACGGTGACGTTTTGTAGATGTTTGGTGATGTTCCAGACACAACGGTGGCGACAGTCCGAGTCGGGTCCGGGGCAGCTTTTCGGACGCGCGTGCGAGGAGGGCCGCGGGCTGACGATAGGGGTTAGGTAGGGCATGAGAGTGTGTAGTGAAATGTGAAGACGATCTAGGGAGGAAAAGAGAGGGAAAGTCCGGCAACAGTTTTCGGAGACCGAAAACGTCCGACGTTAGACCGGCTATACTGCCGCTATAGTTATCTGTTGGGGCAACAGACGATCTCCGAATGCGATGAAACTTGACAGGCGGTCTATCTACACGATAATAAGACCACACGAAAACTTTCATCCCATTCCGAGAACATTTTCCGGCCACTTATAAAATACTATTTCAGACATGCCGCGGGCGCGTGCAAGTGTGTCTCGGCTCAGAACGGACAACGGACGGAACTGGGAGACCCGGACTAATGCAAGTTTTGAAAAACATGATGATGCAATGCACATGATGACATGGCAAGATGCAACACACAAGCAAATGACAAGGCCACAACAGCGAATAACTGGAGGACACCTGGCACATCGGTCTCGGGGCGTCACATAGATATACCCATATCTTCTCAAATCATCTGTGAAGGTGAGAAAATAACGATATCCGCCGCGAGCCTCAATGTTCATTGGACCACATACATCCATATGTATGATTTCGAATAACTCCCTTGCTCGCTCCATTGTTCCGGAGAATGGAGTTTTAGTCATCTTGCCCATGAGGCATGGTTCGCAAGTACCAAGTGATTCCAGAAGTCCATTAGAATGGAGTTTCTTCATGCGCTTTACACCAATATGACCCAAACGACAGTGCCACAATAGTTGCACTATCATTATCAGCTCTGCATCTTTTGGCTTCAATACTATGAACATGTGTATCACTACTATCAAGATTTAGTAAAAATAGATCACTCATGACCATAAAAGATATTACTCAATAAATAGAACAACCATTATTCTCTGATTTAAATGAGTAACCGTCCCACATCTAACAAGATCCAGATATAATGTTCATGCTCAACGTTGGCACCAAATAAAAATTATTTAGGTCTAAAACTAATCCCGAAGGTAGATGTAGAGGTAGCGTGCCGACGGCGATCACATCGACTTTGGAACCATTTCCCACGCGCGATTCACCTCGTCCTTAGCCAATCTTCGCTTAATCTATAGCCTCTGTTTCGAGTTGCAAATGTTAGCAACTGAACCAGTATCAAATACCCAAGCACTACTGCAAGCATTAGTAAGGTACACATCAATAACACGTATATCAAATATACCTTTCACTTTCCCATCCTTCTTCTCCACCAAATACTTGGGGCAATTCTGCTTCCAGTGACCAGTCGCTTTGAAGTAGAAGCACTCAGTCTCAGGCTTAGGTCCAGACTTGGGTTTCTTCATTTGAGAAGCAACTGGTTTGCTGTTCTTCTTGAAGTTCCCCTTCTTCCCTTTACCCTTTTTCTTGAAACTGGTGTTCTTGTTGACCATCAACACTTGATGCTCTTTCTTGATTTCTACCTCCGCAGCTTTTAGCATTGTGAAGAGCTCATCAATTATCTTATGCATCCCTTGCATATTATAGTTCATCACGAAGCTCTTGTAGCTTGGTGGCAATGATTGGAGAACTCTGTCAATGACAGTATCATCAGGAAGATTAACTCCCAGCTGAGTCAAGTGGTTGTGGTACCCAGACATTCTGAGTATATGTTCATTAACAGAACTATTCTCCTCCATTTTGCAGTTGTCGAACTTATTGGAGACTTCATATCTCTCAATCCGGGCATTTGCTTGAAATATTATTTTCAACTCCTGGAGCATCTCACATGCTCCATGATTTTCAAAACATCGTTGAAGTCCCGATTCTAAGCCGTAATGCATGGCACACTGAACTATCGAGTAGTCATCAGCTTTGCTCTGCCAGGTGTTCTCAACATCTGGCATTTCTCCTGCAGCAGGTTTGTCACCTAGCGGTGCTTCCAGGACATAATTCTTTTGTGCAGCAATGAGGATAATCCTCAAGTTACGGACCCAGTCGATGTAGTTGCTACCATCATCTGTCACCTTAGCTTTCTCTAGGAATGCATTAAAATTCAACAGAACAACAACACGGGCCATCTATCTACAACAACATAGACATGCAAAATACTATCATGTACTAAGTTCATGATAAACTAAAGTTCAATTAATCAAATTACTTAAGAACTCCCACTTATATAGACATCTCTCTAATCATCTAGGTGATCACGTGATCCATGTCAACTAAACCATGTCCGATCATCACATGAGATGGAGTAGTTTTCCATGGTGAACATCACTATGTTGATCATATCTACTATATGATTCACGCTCGAACTTTCGGTCTCAGTGTTCTGAGGCCATATCTGCATATGCTAGGCTCGTCAAGTTTAACCCAAGTATTCTGCGTGTGCAAAACTGGCTTGCACCCATTGTATGTGAACGTAGAGCTTATCACACCTGATAATTGCGTGGTGTCTAGGCACGACGAACTGTAGCAATGGTGAATACTCAGGGAGAACACTTGTACCTTGAAATTTAGTGAGATATCATCTTATAATGCTACCGCCGAACTAAGCAAAATAAGATGCAATCAATATAGGTGATATGATATGGCCATCATCATCTTGTGCCTTTGATCTCCATCTCCAAAACACTGTCATGATCACCATCATCACCGGTTTGACACCTTGATCTCCATCGAGGCATCGTTGTCGTCTCGCCAACTATTGCTACTACGACTATCGCTATCTCTTAGTGATAAATTGAAGAAATTACATGGCGATTGCATTTCATACAATAAAGCGACAACCATATGGCACCTGCCAGTTGCCGATAACTGTGTTACAAAACATGATCATCTCATACAATAAAATTTAGCATCATGTCTTGACCATATCACATCACAACATACCCTACAAAAACAAGTTAGACGTCCTCTACTTTATTGTTGCAAGTTTTACGTGGCTGCTATGGGCTGAGCAAGAACCATTCTTACCTACGCATCAAAAAACCACAACGCGGTATAGTGATTGCTTTTTGATCTTCAAAAAGAACCCTATTCATGGTATCCGATTCAACTAAAGTTGGAGAAACTGACACCCACCAGCCACCTATGTGTGAAGCACGTCGGTTGGACCAGACTCGCGTAAGCGTACGCGTAATGTCGGTTTGGGCTGCTTCATCCAACAATACCGCTGAATCAAGAATCAACTAGTGACGACAAGAAATATGTATATACCCACGCCCACAACTCCTTTGTGTTCTACTCGTGCATATAACATCTACGCATAGACCTGGCTTGGATGACACTATTGGGGAATGCAGTAATTTCAAAAAAAATTCGATGCACACGCAAGCTCTATCATGGTGATGCATAGCAACGAGAGGGGAAGAGTGTTGTCCACGTACCCTCATAGACCGTAAGCGGAAGCGTTATGACAACGCGGTTGATGTAGTCGTACGTCTTCACGATCTGACTGATCGTAGTACCAAAAGTACGGCACCTCCGTGATTTGCACACGTTCGGCTCGGTGACGTCCCACGAACTCTTGATCCAGCTGAGTGTCGAGGGAGAGCTTTGTCTGCATGATGGCGTGATGACGGTGATGATGAAGCTACCATCGCAGGGCTTCGCCTAAGCACTACGACGATATGACCGAGGTGGATTATGGTGGAGGGGGTACCGCACAGAGCTAAGGGATCAATGATCAACTCGTGTGTTCTAGGGTGCCCCCTGCCCCCGTATATAAAGGAGCAAGGGGGGAGGCCGTCCGGCCCTTGAGGCGCGCCAGGAGAGTTGGAGTCCTCCTCCTAGTTGGAGTAGGACTCCCCTTTCCTAGTCGTACTAGGCGGAGGAAGGGGGAAGGAACTTGAGGGAGAGAAGAGAAGGAAAGGGGGGCGGCGCCCCCCTTCCCTAGTCCAATTCGGACTAGAGGGGGAGGGGCGCGTGAGTGTAACACCCACGATGCGGCTATATCTCCCACGTGTCCAGGCACGACTTAGAGGCATAACCGCAATGTGTTTTAGTCGGAAGTGGGGTAATCTTCACACAATCCCACGTACTGAATAAGAAAGGGATAAAGAGTTGGCTTACAATCGCCACTTCAAACAATTAACAAGTTAAACATATATCATCCAGAGTACAATCAAGTTCCGACTATGGAACCAAAATAAAAGAAGACAACCCCAAATGCTAGATCCCCAATCGTCCCCAACTGAGCACCACTACTGATCAACCGAAAAAGACACAAAACAATGATCAAGATCTTCATCGAGCTTGCACTTGAGCTTGGTTGCGCCACCTGCACTGGTATCATCGGCACCTGCAACTGTTTGGAAGTATCCGTGAGTCACGAAGACTTAGCAATCCCACACCCGCAAAATCAAGACTATCTAAGCTTATGTGTAGGATAAGGTAATGAGGTGGAGCTGCAGCAAGTGCTAAGCAAATATAGTGTCTAACATACGCAAATAAGAGCGAGAAGAGAAGCTACGCATGCAACGGTGGTGAAGCTAGAAGTGATCAAGAAGTGATCCTAAAACTACTTACGTTCATACATAACACAAGACCGTGTTCACTTCCCAGACTCCGCCGAAAAGAGACCATCATGGCTAAACACACGGTTGATGCATTTTAATTAAGTCAGGTGCCAAGTTCTCTACAACCGAATATTAACAAATTCCCATATGCCACATAACTGCGGGCATGGCTCTCGAAGGTTTAAAACCTGCAGGGGTGTCCCAACTTAGCCCATCACAAGCTCTCACGGTGAACGAAGGATATTCCTTCTCCCGGGAAGACCCGATCAGTCTCGGAATCCCGGTTACAAGACATTTCGACAATGGTAAAACAAGAACAGCAAAGCCGCCCGATATGCCGACAAATCCTGATAGGAGTCACACGTATCTTGTTCTCAGGGCACACCGGATGGGTCAGACATCATGTTGGCATAGACCCTGGTTGCCCAGGGGGCGCCGGACATCGCCCAGTTTGGACCAACACTCCGAGGAGCACTGGCACGGGGGTTTAAAATAAAGATGACCCTTGAGTCTGCAGAACCGAAGGGAAAAAGGCTTAGGCGGCAAATGTTAAAACCAAGGTTGGGCCTTGCTGGAGGAGTTTTATTCAAAGCGAACTATCAAGGGGTTCCCATAACACCCAACCGCGTAAGGAACGCAAAATCAAGGAACATAACGCCGGTATGAAGGAAACTAAGGCGGCAAGAGTGGAACAAAACACCAGGCATAAGGCCGAGCCTTCCACCCTTTACCAAGTATATAGTGCATTAATTAAATAAGAGATATTGTGATATCCCAACATAACCATGTTCCAACATGGAACAAACTTCAACTTCACCTGCAACTAGCAACACTATAAGAGGGGCTGAGCAAAAGCGGTAACATAGCCAAGAACGGTTTGCTAGGATGGTTGAAAAAGGTTAGAGGCTATCATGGCAATTTGGGAGGCTTGATAAACAAGTAGTAGGTAGCGCGACATAGCAATAGAGTGAAACAACTAGCAAGCAAAGATAGAAGTGATTTCGAGGGTATGGTCATCTTGCTTGAGATCCCGCAAGGAAGAAGAACGAGTCCATGAAGAAGACAAATGGACGTAGTCGAACGAAACCTCACACACGCGACGTTACCGGAACTAACAAGAAGAAGCAACACCGAAAAGGAGCAACAACATAGTAAACAACCATCACATAAACATGGCATGATGCACAACCAAGTATGATGCATGTCCGATTTAATGAAACATGGCATGGTAAAGTGCAACAGACAAAACTACAAATTAAGTGGAGCTCAATATGCAACAAGTTGCATATTGACGAAACACCATATGACTTATCTAGTTCTCTCTCGGTTATAAACCCAACAATATTAAATGTTGTAAAGCATGGCAAGAGGTGAAACATATGAAAAACTACCTATCTAGGCAAGTTTAAATGAGGCCGGAACAACAAACAACAATTCAGGAAAATCCCCATATGCCTTTAGCAATTTAATCTAAACAACAATTTTAAACATTCTTGATGTTGTTATCATGATGCGGATGACATGTGCAAGTTTTATGCAATTTTTATGAAAATGTTGATAAGAGCATGTTATGAAGCATTTTGTCACCATGACGGAAACAAAGGGATGCCACGGCAACTACGACGGAAATGGTGCCACGGCGGTGAAACGGAAATGATGCCCCTGCAACATTCAGATGATCCCGTAGCTCATAGAGATACCAGTGCAAAAGGAAGTGTGGATGGGAGTAACATGCAAGAGTGACGGGGAGTGATCCCGGATACCAGGTGTCCCAAGTGTCGGTGGCTTGGCAAACGAGGGACGTGCACGAAACAGATGGGCACGGTGCAAACACGGGGTTCATATCATACATCACACAACATTCGTCCATGGGTCATTATCTCAGCGGTATACCTTCGAAGCGTGCATTTTCGGAATGGGTCGAGTACATAGTGGGAGTAGACGTTCTCGCGATGTAGTGGAAGTAGTCATTCATGGAAGTCGTGGGAGTAGTGGTACACGTTCGTTTTTTTAGAGAGGTACTTGACGCATCCGAGGTATCCGTAGGCGACGGTAGTGGAACTAGGTGAATCCGAGTTCTTCGGAGGTCGTCATCGAACTTGGTAAAAGAACATGGCGTGGGTAGACGTTCATTCAACGGCCTTCGGCGATGGTAGTCGTACATGATTCGTAGACCTTTGGCTCATCAGTAGAGGTACTTGGTGAAATCCACGGGATCAGTAGTTGTACATGATCTTCGCGTTGTAGTCTGACTTGGCGATTCCAAAACGTTCATCAGTAGCGGAACTTGGCGGTCTCGATGGTCTTCGTGGAGTCGTACTCGGTGTCACATGTAGTTGAACTTGAGGTGGTCTTGGCGTTTCGGGTCTCGCAGTGTAGTTAAATTGGTGGCTTTGATGAACCGAAGTGGTAGTAGGCGAGAAACACGGTCACGGTAGTCCCCGGAGATGTAGTTTCATGTACATAACTTGACGGGTCAGGAGATCTCGGGGAGTAAGGGGCTCGGTTCATGCCAAAGTCGCGGAGGGGCCGTCCATGGCGTTGGGCAGGGGTACCCGAGGTCATGTTGGTGGCCCATGGCGAGGTGCAGCAGGACAGAGCTCGACAGAGCAAGGAGCGAGGGGCGCTTGGCGGCAAGGCCCACGAACAGAGGAGGTCGATGAGGTGTTGCATGGCGATGGCCTCGGGAGGGTCATGGCGCGGTGCAGTAAGGAGGGCGGTGCGCCTTCCCGTTCGAGCCCGAGGAAGGAGCACAAGCAGTGGAGAGGAAAAGGCACCACGGCCACCGGAGGCAGATGCGATGCGTGGGGCTCCGGTTGAGGGACTTGGTGAGCAGGGGCGTCGTGGGGATGGCGCTGGTCCTCTCCTCCAGCGAAGCAAGAACGACGGGCGAGCGGTTGACCTTCGAGGGACGCAGGGGAGTCCTGCTGGCTTGGTGGCACGCCGAATGGGCGAGGACGGTGGGAACGAGGTAGGGCTCGGCAGAGGGAGGCCATGGCTGTAACGCCCTCGATGCGGCTATATCTCCCACGTGTCGAAGCACGACTTAGAGGCATAACCGCATTGAAAGCAATGTCGCAAGTGAGGTAATCATCACACAACCCATGTAATACAATAAGGGAAAAGATACATAGTAGGCTTACAATCGCCACTTCACATAATAAATGAATAAAGCATTACATCAACCAAATACAATCAAGGTCCAACTACGGAACCAAAATAAAAGAAGAACCCCAAATGCGACAAGGTCCCCGATCGACCCTAACTGGGCTCCACTACTGATCAACTAGAACGGAACAACACAAAGGACAAGATCTTCATCGAGCTCCTCCTGAGCTTGGTTGCGTCATCTGCATGGACTCATCGGCACCTGCAAGCTGGTTTTGGAAGTATCTGTGAGCCACAGGGACTCAGCAATCCCGCACCCTCGCGATCAAGATTATTTAAGCTTATGGGTAAGGTAAAGGTATGAGGTGGAGCTGCAGCAAGCGACTAGCATATATGGTGGCTAACATACGCAAAAGAGAGCGAGAAGAGAAAGCAAAAGCACGGTCGAGAATCTATGATCAAGAAGTGATCCTAGAGAAACCTACGTCAAGCATAACTCCAACACCGTGTTCACTTCCCGGACTCCGCCGGAAAGAGACCATCACGGTTACTCACGCGGTTGATGTATTTTAATTAAGGTCAACTTCAGGTTTTCTACAACCGTACATTAACAAATTCCCATCTGCCCATAACCGCGGGCACGGCTTTCGAAAGTTCATAACCCTGCAGGGGTGTCCCAACTTAGCCCATCACAAGCTCTCATGGTCAACGAAGGATATTCCTTCTAGCGGGAAGACCCGATCAGACTCGGAATCCCGGTTACAAGACATCCTCGACAATGGTAAAACAAGTCCCGCAAGACCACCCGCTGTGCCGACAAATCCCGATAGGAGCTGCACATATCTCGTTCTCAGGGCACACCGGATAAGCTAAGCGTACGGGAGCCAACGTAACCCAAGTTGCCAAGGGACGGCCCCGCACGGTGCTCTGGGTTGGACCAACACTTAGACAAGCACTGGCCCAGGGGGGGGGTTAAAATAAGATGACCCTTGGGCTAGCCTAACCCAAGGGAAAAAGAGGCTAGGTGGCAAATGGTAAAACCAATGTTGGGCCTTGCTGGAGGAGTTTTATTCAAGGCGAACTGTCAAGGGGTTCCCATTATAACCCAACCGCGTAAGGAATGCAAAATCCGGGAACATAACACCGATATGATGGAAACTAGGGCGGAAAGAGTGGAACAAAACACCAGGCATAAGGCCGAGCCTTCCACCCTTTACCAAGTATATAGATGCATTAACTAAAATAAGAGGTATTGTGATATCCCAACAAGTAAACATGTTCCAACAAGGAACAAACTTCAATCTTCACCTGCAACTAACAATGCTATAAGATGGGCTGAGCAAAGCGGTAACATAGCCAAACAATTGTTTGCTAGGACAAGGTGGGTTAGAGGCTTGGTTCAACAATATAGGAGGCATGATAAGCAAGTGGTAGGTATCGCAGCATAGGCATAGCAAAAGAGCGAGCAACTAGCAAGCAAAGATAGAAGTGATTTCTAGGGTATGGTCATCTTGCCTGAAATCCCGCAAGGAAGAAGAATGAGTCCATGAAGAAGACAAACGGACGTAGTTTAACGGGTCCTCACAAACACGATGTTACCGGAACCAACCCGAAGAAGCAAACACCGGAAAGGAAGCACACAACATAGTAAACAACCAACACATGAACATGGTATGATATGCGGGATGCGGTATGTGATGCATATGCATGATTTGCAAGAGAATGAATGAACCTGGCCTCTACTTGGAAATCCAAGTGTGCCACTGGAAAGGTTAGGTGATTTCGGTTGAAATCGATATGAAGAACACCGGAATCGGAGACACGGTTTGGAAATGGCAAGCAAAACAAATATGGCACCGGTCTGCAATAAACAACAAGTAGCCCTTTAAATGCACCAAGATAATTATGCTACAGCACTCAAACATGGCATCAAAATACATGGCTGGGATCCATTCATGATGATTAACAAAAGATGAACACTGAGCTACGGCCAATTCATCCATTAACAGGTTCAAACAAGCATGGCAAAAATGCAATTGGTAAACAGATTTCAGACTTAGTGAAATTAACACTTGTCTGGAATTTCAGATCAGGTAGCACACTTTGGAGCAATAAAACTATATGCTACTGGAACTTAACATGGCAAAGTAAAGCATGGCATGGAACTACTCAAAGAGCTTAACAAAAGTCCCTTAGTGACCTTGAGCCAAAAGGGATCAGAAAATACAATTGCAAGCATGGGAACATGGCAAAAACATAATCAGGTTACAGACTTGGTGAAAAATTGGAGCATGCAAATCAGATAGCACTCACTAAAGAGCAAGGAATGACAATCTAAGCCTACATCCATCAAGAATACACATTATACAAGCTAGACATTGCAAGAGCAACAACATAGCATGCACGGATCAACTACAACATCCTCGGCAAAATCGCTAATAAGTAGACAATCTGCCCAGATTCACGAAATAGCAAAAGTAGAGCTCTATTGACTCAAGCTAGGGTGCTCCATAATTGCAAACAAAGACATGGATGGATAGAGCACTACAAGATTAACAAATCATCTTTACTGATCATCCTCAAAAGAGGCACGGATCACTAGGAAACAACATGAACATATGGCATATTGAGATAAATAGATCAAGGACTTAGTGGAATTGGTAAGTCCCTGAAATTCAGCATTAACGAATGCACTACTTTGCAAGCTTGTGCTAGCCACCACACACATCACAAAAATACATGGGTTGCGCCTCTGGAAAGATGGAAAAGCATATAACAAAACACATGTAGAGCTCAGGGGCATATCATGCACACATTAATCATGGCAAAAATGACAAATAGCTATTTGGTGCAGCAGATCTGACAATTAACTCAAATAGCACTCTAACAACAGCATTTCGGGCATCAAGATGAGCTCAAATGAAAATGATGCAATGAGATGAAATTATGTACTCTCTGAGACGAACACTTTGATATGCCACACGCATGAATCGGAGCTACGGATGCAAAGTTACGATGCGATGAACATGTGCATTTGAACCATGGAAAACTCGGGGACTTGGTAGAAATTATACCCTCGAGGTAAAAGTCAACGGCGCGGAAACCAAGGTTCGCCGGCGTGGTTCTCGCCGGAGACGGCGGGGAGAGAGATGGGCCTCGCCGCAGATGGCATATCCGGGCCGGATCTCGCCGGATCCGGGCCGGATCTCACCGGATCCAGCCGGATCTCGGCGCAGGGCGGCGGAGGAAGGCTGCTGGCGGGGTCGGTGAGCGACGCGGCGCTCATCGCCGGCGATGGCCGGAGCTGGAGGAGGCGGTGGCGCGCTCCGGCCAGGAGGTAGGCGGGCGGCGCGGCGGCTAGTCAACGACGATAGGGCGGCGGGGACCGAGCGCGGCGCGGGGAGGTGAGCCTCGGGCGGTGGCGGCGCATCGGCGAGCGGTGGCTGGCGGAAAGGTCGGCGGCTGATGGGGTTATGTACCTAGGGTAGGGTCATGGACCTGATCCAAGTGACTTACCCAAGGACGTCCTTAGAAGAGGTCGCCTTCCAGTCGACCAACGAGGACTCACTCGACTGGCCTGAAGGACTCGACCACGAAGACTCACTCGACCACCAGGAGGTCAAGAGGCACTCTGCACTGCAACGGCCTGTAATTAAGTAGCCTTTATGATAGTAAAGACACTTTATGTGGGGCGTTACCAGTAACGCCCCAGACTTAACTCACCTTAAACCCTCTCCTACGTGGGCTGGCTGGGGTCCTGGCGCACTCTATATAAGCCACCCCCCTCCACAGGCAGAAAGGTTCGGCACCTTGTAACTCATATACTCATAATCCACTCGACCGCCTCCGGGCTCCGAGACGTAGGGCTGTTACTTCTTCCGAGAAGGGCCTGAACTCGTACATCCCTTGTGTTTACAACCTCTCCATAGCTAGGACCTTGCCTCTCCATACCTACCCCCCACTCTACTGTCAGGCTTAGAACCACGACAGTTGGCGCCCACCGTGGGGCAGGTGTTTTAGCGATTTTGTGGAGAAGTTGCGATTCTTCCGAGTACTTTCATCATGGTGTCTGCTGGAGTTTTGGTCGGGGGTCAAGAGATCCGTCTCGGCACTCTCACCTTCATCGCCGACGACTCCGCGTGGCTCCAGGAGGCTCCACTCGACGTAGATGCGCTCCCCGTCCGCGGTGCGACGCATTTTCGCGCATGTGTCCGCGGCGTTCTGCTGCGGCAACCGTCGACCCAGTATCGGTCGACTCCTCCATCGTCCACCCTCCCGGTATTCCGCCAGCGCAAGCGCTCGGGCCGGTCGAGGCTTCAGCGATGGGTGAGGCACGCGGTGGCTCGCCAATCGGCCACCACCCAAGTTGCGGCAATCGAGCCCGACGAATCTCTCTACGGCTTGTTCGATCTGTCGTCTGGCTCCGTAGAGACTGCATCCGAGTGCGGTAGCAGTGATCCAGCGGCGGAAATCTTGATGGTCGACGGGCCCCGCAGTCCCCCTGGCTTCGCCCGTGATGAGGGAGCAGGTGACGGAGGCGACCCCCCACGACACCACGAAGAGTACCAGCCCGAGCCACTCGACTCTCTGCAAAGAGAGGAACTTCGCCGCAGGAACGTGGATGCCCTGCGTATTCCCATCGCAGGAGAAACCCCCGAGGCTCGTGCCTTGGAGGAGGCGCGTCTGGCCAATTTGGCCGAGCGCACTCGACTGGAGAACCTTCAGCGAGCACTCGACGAGCGCGCGCGGCAACGAGTTCCCGACACCAGTCGACGTCAACTCTTCCCGCCGACTCAGGTATATCGAACCCCAATTCAGAATTTAGCAGCTGCGACCCGTATAGCAGAGTCCATCCAGCCTTCGCAGTCGGAAGCTGGCAGAGGTTTTCTGCAGATCAGGGATCTGCTCCGGGCAGCAGGAGATCAGAATTCAGCCGTGTCTCAGTCGCACAACAGAATTCACAGTCGATCCGTCACTGTGAATACGGTTCAGTCGGCTCACAGCCCCAGGTCGCCTCCGCGGCGTGAAGGGCGCGAGAATCGGCGAGATCAATATGGCGACAGACTCGACCGAGATGATAGGCGTCGAGTGCCCAATTCCCCTCCGAGGGGTGGGTCTTACGCTCCTCGGTGGCAAGATGACAGGCGTCAGTACAGTACAGGGCGAAGGGTTCCAGTCGACCCCAGAGAACCAGGCTTCGATGCGCGATCCATTATCGTGCAAGGTTTGGTCGACCGGAACAGAGCCCATCGGGGCGGACTCGACAGAGATGCACCCACAAGCAGTCGAGTGCATGTTTCTGGTCCCGAATGTTTCAGCAGAGCTATCAGGGCCGCAGTTATCCCTCCCAATTTCAGGTTGGCAACAGGAGTCAGCAAGTTCACTGGTGAGTCTAAGCCTGAAACTTGGCTTGAAGACTACCGAGTGGCAGTTCAGATTGGTGGTGGGAACGACGAGGTGGCCATGAAGCATTTGCCCCTCATGCTGGAAGGTTCTGCCAGGGCATGGTTGACTCAATTACCTCCTAGCAGCATTTACGCTTGGGAAGATCTGTCCCGAGTGTTCATCAGAATGTTTGAAGGGACTTGCAAGCGACCAGCTGGATTGACAGAGTTGCAAGTCTGCGTGCAGAAGGCTAATGAGACTCTCAGAGAGTATATTCAGAGGTGGATCACTTTGCACCACACTGTGGAGAATGTGTCTGATCATCAGGTAGTCTGCGCCTTCAAATATGGTGTCAAGAACAGAGAACTGAGTTTGAAGTTTGGTCGAACCGGTGACATGACCTTGAGTCAGATGATGGAGATTGCTACCAAATACGCCAACGGCGAAGAAGAAGACCGACCCCGAAGCGGCAAGCACAAGCCAAGTCAGTCGGAAAAAGGAAACACCAGTCGGAAACAGAAGCGGAAGGCTGAACCAGCAGCTCCTGGAGAGGCTCTGGCCGTGACTCAGGGAAAGTCTAAGGGGAAACCAAAAGGATCCTGGAACCCCAAGAAGGTAAAGGATAAAGAAGGGAACGACGTGATGGATATGCCATGTCACATCCATACGAAGAAAGACGAAGAGGGGAATATCATCTACCTGAAGCACACCACTCGCCAGTGTCGACTCCTGATCCAGCAGTTTCAGGGAAAACAGTCTAAGGACAAGGAGAAGGAGTCAGACAAGGCCGAAGACAAGGAGGACAGTGAGGAAGGATATCCGCATATCAACTCCACTCTGATGATCTTTGCAGATGTGGAAAGCAGGAGTCGACTGAAAGTCATTAACCGAGAGGTGAACATGGTTGCCCCCACAAAAGCAAATTATCTGAAATGGTCCCAAACACCCATCACATTCGACCAATCTGATCACCCGACTCATATTGCCACCCCTGGGAGGCAAGCTTTGGTGGTCGATCCAGTTGTCGAAGGCACTCGACTGACAAAGGTGCTGATGGATGGTGGAAGCGGGCTGAATTTGTTGTATGCAGACACACTGAAAGGAATGGGCATTCCGATGTCCCGACTAAGCACTAGTAACATGAGCTTTCATGGAGTTATACCAGGGAAGAAGGCCGAGTCACTCGGCCAAATAGCTTTGGACGTGGTGTTTGGTGATTCGAAGCATTTTCGCAAAGAAAAGTTGACGTTTGAGGTCGTGGATTTTCAGAGCGCATATCATGCCATTTTGGGGAGACCAGCTTACGCACGGTTCATGGCTCGACCATGTTACGTGTACCTCAAATTGAAGATGCCCGGCCCCAAAGGAGTGATCACTGTCACCGGTGATCGGAAAAAGGCAGAAGAGTGCTTTCAGAAGGGCTCCAAGATTGCCGATTCCCAGGTGACAGCGGTCGAGTTCGAAGAATACAAGCAAAACGCAGATCCGAGTGACTTGCTGCGATCAAAGAAGCCCGCCACAGAGTCTGCATTCCAGTCGTCCGGTGAGACGAAGCCTGTTCACATTCACCCGACCGACCCCGAAGCAGCTCCGACCCGCATCTCCACAACACTCGACCCAAAATAGGAAGAAGCGCTCATCCAGTTCCTCCGTGAGAACTGGGACATTTTTGCATGGAAGCCCGCTGACATGCCAGGTGTTCCCAGGGGACTGGCTGAGCATCGCCTAAGAGTCGACTCATCTGCAAAACCAGTCAAAGAGCATCTTCGGCGGTCCGCCGTCCAGAAGAGAAAGGCCATTGGTGAAGAAGTGGCTCGACTGTTGGCGGCAGGATTTATCCGAGAGATATACCACTCCGAGTGGCTCGCTAATGTCGTCATGGTTCCTAAGAAGGACAAGTCGCTCCGAATGTGCATTGATTTCAAGCACATCAACCGGGCCTGCCCGAAAGATCATTTTCCTCTCCCTCACATAGATCAAATTGTTGACTCGACCGCGGGATGCGAGAGGCTATCTTTTTTAGATGCCTACTCCGGGTACCACCAGATCCGTCTGTACGGACCCGACGAGGTAAAAACAGCTTTCATCACTCCATTCGGGTGCTTCTGCTATATCACCATGCCATTCGGCCTCAAAAATGCCAGAGCCACATTTATGCGAATGATTCAGAAGTGTCTACTCACTCAAATCAGTCGGAATGTGGAAGCATATATGGATGATATTGTTGTCAAATCACGAAAAGGTTCCGACCTGCTCGCTGATCTCGCCGAAACATTTGCCAATCTCAGAAGATATGATATCAAGCTCAATCCATCAAAGTGCACATTTGGAGTCCCTGGTGGCAAGTTACTCGGTTTTCTCGTTTCCGAACGGGGAATCGATGCTAACCCAGAGAAGATTGGCACTATTCTCCGAATGAAACGCCCTGTGCGAGTGCACGATGTCCAGAAGCTTACTGGATGCTTGGCCGCATTAAGTCGATTCATCTCACGACTCGGTGAAAAGGCATTGCCTCTTTACCGACTGATGAAGAAGACAAACAAGTTCGAGTGGACTCCAGAAGCTGATGCAGCGTTTGCCGAGCTAAAAGCTCTGCTCTCCACCCAGCCGGTGCTTGCTGCTCCAATCAGCAAAGAGCCTCTGTTGCTCTATATCGCAGCCACAGGACAAGTCGTCAGTACTGTGCTAACGGTCGAGCGGGAAGAAGAAGGAAAAGCTCTCAAAGTTCAGCGCCCAGTGTATTATTTGTCTGAAGTCTTGACTCCATCCAAGCAGAGATATCCTCATTATCAGAAGCTTGTGTATGGAATATACCTGACCACAAAGAAGGTTGCTCATTATTTTTCTGATCATTCCATCACAGTCGTCAGCGACGCTCCACTATCAGAGATTTTGCACAACAGAGATGCAACTGGTCGAGTAGCCAAATGGGCGATTGAACTTCTTCCCCTTGATATCAAGTTTGAGGCAAAGAAAGCCATTAAGTCCCAGGCAATAGCAGATTTCCTCGCCGAGTGGATTGAACAGCAGCAGCCGACTGAAGTTCACTCGGAGCATTGGACCATGTTCTTTGATGGCTCTAAGATGTTGAATGGTTCCGGTGCTGGGGTTGTCTTGGTTTCCCCCAGAGGAGATAAGCTCAGATATGTGCTCCAGATTCACTTTGATTCCTCCAACAATGAGGCAGAATATGAGGCCCTCTTATATGGGTTGCGCATGGCCATTTCACTCGGCGTCCGTCGCCTGATGGTCTATGGCGACTCGGATTTAGTGGTCAACCAGGTGATGAAAGAGTGGGACGTGAGAAGCCCAGCCATGACTGGATACTGCAGTGCAGTGAGGAAGCTGGAAAAGAAGTTCGAGGGGTTGGAGCTCCATCGTATACCCCGACTGAAAAATCAAGCAGCTGATGATCTAGCAAAGATAGGTTCCAAGAGAGAAGCCATTCCGAGTGGTGTGTTCTTGGAGCATATACACACTCCGTCAGTCAAAGAAGATCCTTTCACCGAAGAAACTCCACAGCCCAAGAGTGCCACAGATCCGACTGAAGTTGAAGTCCCAGCGGTGGTCGACTTGATCATGGAGGTTTTGGTGGTCATTCCCGACTGGACAGTTCCGTATGTCGCATATATCCTGAGAAAAGAGCTTCCAGAGGATGAGGAAAAGGCTCGACAGATCGTCCGTCGATCTAAGGCCTTTACCGTAATCAAAGGACAGTTATACAGAGAGAGCGCGACTGGAGTTGGTCAGAAGTGCATAACACCAGAAGAAGGTCGACTCATCCTCAATGATATTCACTCGGGGACCTGTGGTCATCATGCATCCTCTCGGACCATCGTGGCCAAAGCATACCGAGCCGGATTTTACTGGCCAAAGGCGAATGAGATGGCAAAAGATATAGTGGATAAGTGCGAGGGATGTCAGTTCTACTCGAATATGTCGCACAAACCTGCGTCGGCCCTGAAGACCATCCCACTCGTCTGGCCTTTCGCAGTATGGGGACTGGACATGGTCGGTCCTTTGAGAACAGGACGAAGTGGCTTCACGCATGTACTGGTGGCAGTCGACAAGTTCACCAAGTGGATCGAGGCTAAACCAATCAAGAGCCTTGACACCGGTACTGCTGTTAGCTTCATCAGGGAACTAATATTCAGATATGGTGTCCCACACAGCATCATCACGGATAATGGGTCGAACTTTGACTCAGAAGAATTCAGAGATTTCTGCAACTCCCAAGGCACACGGGTCGACTACGCTTCAGTCGCCCATCCGCAGTCGGATGGACAAGCAGAGCGAGCTAATGGACTGATTCTTAAGGGATTGAAGCCTCGACTGATGCGTGATCTCAAACACGCGGCTGGAGCTTGGGTCGACGAACTTCCCTCGGTGCTTTGGGGGCTGCGGACCACACCTAATCGGTCGACTGGAAGAACTCCATTCTTCTTGGTCTACGGAGCTGAAGCAGTCTTGCCGAGTGATCTTCTCCACAATGCTCCTCGAGTTGAAATTTACAACGAAGCAGAGGCTGAACAAGCGCGGCAGGACGCAGTCGACCTTTTAGAGGAAGAAAGGGAGATGGCTCTGATCCGGTCGACCATCTATCAACAAGATTTGCGTCGTTTCCACGCCAGAAATGTGAAAGGTCGAGCCTTCCAGGAAGGGGATTTGGTTCTCCGAGTGGATCAGCACAAACCACACAAGCTTGCTCCTTCTTGGGAAGGCCCCTTCATCGTCACCAAGGTTCTCCACAACGGGGCGTACCGTCTTTACAACGTCGAGCATAATATCGACGAGCCCCGAGCTTGGAACGCGGAGCTACTCCGCCCATTTTACACTTAAGTTTTATCACTCGGATGAGTTGCAATAAAGTACTTCTGTAGTTCATGGACCTCAAAATAATAGTGTCATAGTTCCTCCATAATTTCTGTCACTTTTTATTTTTGTCCACAATAAAATTCCCCCTCAGTGGGTGACTTAGCCGCGAATCCGTTT